>NW_023425529.1:141845113-142137613 GCF_014108245.1 Pipistrellus kuhlii | reverse complement strand
GCCTTGAAAATATGTTACAAAGCAGGATAAACAATAATAGAATTCAGCAGATGAGTTCTGCTCAGAAGTTTCAGTGTAGATGAGCACAAGTACTCAAGATGGTAGCTTCTTTTGTTGTTGCTTGTTTGTTTTTTAATTCTTTATTGTTGAAAGCATCACATATATTCTCTTTCCCCCCATTGTCCTCTCCCAGCCTGTTCCCACCCCCAGTCCCAGCCTTCACCACTTCACCCATTGTCTGTGTCCATTGTTTATGCTTATATGCACATGCACACAAGTTCTTTGGTTGATCTCTTATTTCTCCCTCCCTTGCCCTCCCCAACTTTAGATGGTCTGTTGGATGATTCTGTATCTCTGGATCTGTTTTTGTTCATTAATTTATGTTGTTCATTATATTTCACAAATGAGTGAGATCATGAGATACTTATCTTTCTCTGACTGGCTTATTTTCCTTAGCATAATGTGCTCTAGGTCCATCAATGCTGTTGCAAATGGTAGGAGATCCTTCCTTTTTACAGCATTGTAGTAGTCCATTGTGTAGATGTGTCACAGTTTTTTAATCCACTCATTGGTTGATGGGCACATAGGCTGTTTCCAAATCTTACAAATTGTAAATTGTAAGGCTATGAATATAAGAATGCATGTGTTTTTCTGATTGGTGTTTCTGATTTTATGGGATATATTACTAGGAGTGGGATTACTGGGTGAGATAGTAGTTTCTTGAACATATTTGTGAGCATACAGAAAACATTTCTTGTGTTAAATAAACAACATAACACAAAACAAAAACTACAAAAAACAAACAAACAAACCAAAGAAGACAGGGGGGAGATTTTTAAAGTTGTAGACTTCCTGCACATCTGCTGGGAACAAAAGCCATTCAAATGCTTTATTAGTACAAATGTGACTTAATATTTACAAATAGTTTGGAAAATGATCTGTAGAAGTCCAGGACCTATGGAAGTATAGATTACAGTCTCACAGAAAAGACTCACCCCTTACCCAAATCATTGAGATTTTGATTAAGAAAAAAAAGAATAATTATTCAATTTTAGCATGTTCTGAGGTATAAAAGGCAAGTTTGAGATAATACAATACACAGATGATATAATTTCATTAAATTAAGGTTATGATTATCTATATTGGCAGATACTTTTATAATAAACATGTTTTACTTTTGATAGTATGAATAAAACTCTCATTATGTAAACAAATATTTGAGATGACAAAAAAGGGTAAATATTTTAAGACCCCAACTGTAACCATAGCATTTTTCAGCATTTCCACATTCCAAACTTCAATAATTAAATCTACCTTTCTTACAGCACCTTCATTCAATATTAATTTTAAAAATGCCTGATCAACTATTACTCTTGAGATTTTGTGTAATTACTATTATTGTAATACTTGGAGAAGCAACTGTAAAGGAACTTACATAATTTATATTAATAAACTTAAAATAAAACAGTGACTTTATAAACTAATTTCTACCATCTTTATTGAAAATGAAAAGTCTTCAGTTAAATTAAAGTGTTCAGGTAAATTAAATTATGTTGTGTGATTTGGTCCAAAACTATAATTGCCATTCTCTTATGAAAAATTGTAGATACATGTTTCTAATTAACCAAGTTATAAATGTTCTCTGATAAAATTAAAATGATTCCTAACAAGTAAGATGGTTCCCCATGATACTACATAGTGTTTCTAAAACTTGCTTCTATGACACATGGACATATGTAGTCATATATTTTTTAAAATATATTTTATTGATTTTTTACAGAGAAGAAGGGAGAGGGATAGAAAGCTAGAAACATCGATGAGAATGAAACATTGACCAGATGCCATCTGCACACCCCCTACCGGGGATACGTCCGCAACCAATGTACATGACCTTGACCTGAATCGAACCTGGGACCTCTCAGTCCGCAGACCGATGCTCTATCCATTGAGCCAAACTGGTTTGGGCTATGTAGACATATTTTTAGGTACCAAACGTGCGCTACTAAAATTTTTATTTTTATTTTATCATTTCATTTTAATAGTCATTTAACTATGGTTTTGTATCAGCATATTTTGTATTATTTATATGACCAAGCACAGGTCTTTATTTTTGTCATGATGGTCTTGGGTTTATTAATAATAGTTCTTTGACAATAATTCAATAAAAATGAGATGAAAATGTCACATATATATTTGTTTGATGTGAAATCAAAATTACATCCATAGGACAACATAAAAACAAAGATTGGTAAGCATCTTTAAGTGAGAAAAACTAGAATTAAATAAATGGATGGCTTAGAGTTGACTAGACTTCTGAAAGTTAAAATAATTTTTTTCAATCCTCATATTCAATTTGAGTTTAGAAATTCACTATTGGCAGCACAACATGATCCAATGTCTTAAATTTATGTGGCTATTTTTAATTTGATGTGTTTTGTGATTGTGCTATGCATAAGTTGTAAAATAAATTGATATAGAGATTACTTAGCTTAATTTTCTAGCTAAAAAGTTTCCTATCTATTCCTTAAGCTGAGAAACTGTTCTTTGAATTATATATCTCCATACACTTTCATATTTTCAGGATAAAAGAGGAAAAGAAAAAATTTACTAAATTTCAACTGTTTGCAAATATATGGTTGAAATTATTTGTTAAAGCTATGTTATGTATTCAACAAATTTCTATGAGCTCCTGTTATTTCAATATTTCCCAATCAAGAAATTTATTAAAACTTGATAGAAAAGAAAAACAAAAACACCTACATTCATATACATCCTAAATAAAGAATAAAAAATGTTCCTTTTAAGACAAATGTGTTAGTGCTTCAAAAAGGCAATTTGCTGTCAAACAGGAATTTTACACCAGTCCTGGAAACTTTTTCATGAGGATACAGCCAAGGAGAAATGGATTTACCACTTCAAATTCTTTTAATTTGTTGCCATGATGACAAGATAGACTATTTTTCTTATCAGTTTTTTTTAAAACATGAGATAATACTTATGCAGCATGCAACATTATGGAGTTGAATATGTTGGTCTTTGCTGGGGATACAAAGTGGGACAGTTATCGTTACCTGTTGGACCTTTCCATTTGGGTGCTGAGGAGAATCTTATAGCAATAGTAGGATTTGAGTTGATTATCACACATGTTCAGAGAGTTGTTTAAATTTTTAAATCTCTGCTCGCATTTTTCATTTACCTTTGTGGTGTTTCAGATAGATGCATTTTATGGTGTATTTAAGAGAAAAAAATGCCATTAAGGAATAAGTAGCTAAGTTTCCTGAAGTGAAGATGTACATATACCTCTAAGACATCTAAGACATTTGATGAAAATGATGCCTTGGAGACTATCATAAGAGGATAGATTGTAAAGTGTAAGTTCCAAACCACCTCATTCTACATTTGTTCTAGGGGAAAGAAACAAATACTGTGAAGGAAAATGTGTTGCCCTTATGCTCCCATCTATTTATTTATAAAATGCCATGTCCAAAATTCCAAAATCTTGCAGCCTCCTTCTCCCCCTCTAGTTTTCCTATTTTTAACAGTATCCTATTTTATTTTGTTCTTCCTGAGCAGAAACCAGTCTTTAAAATGTTATTATTATTGTCAAAGTTACTAGAATTTTCTTTCTAGCTGCCAAATTGGAAGTGTTGGGGGTTGGGAGGGAATTTCCCCACTCAACACATCTTTAGTTCTTATGGCAAGACTAATTATAAGATAATAAAATTGATACACGACTAAATTAACAAGATTAAAAAATAATTAAATACATAAACATATGAGAATCATAATATGATGCTCAGATCATAAAATGAGGCTCAAAAAATAATGGACATTTAGGTTGTATCCAAGTCTCAACTATATATATATATATGCAAATAGAACAGATGGTGAAACAACTGAACAACTGGTGCTATAATGTGTGCTGACCACCAGGGGGCAGATGCTCAATGCAGGAGCTGCCCCCTGGTGGTCAGTGTGCTCCCACAGGGAAAGTACCACTCAGCCAGAAGCCAGGCTGACAGCTGGTGAGCACAGTGGTGCTGGCGGGAGCCTCTCCTGCCTCTGCAGCAGGCGGACTTACCCCAAGACCCGAGTGGTCCTGGACTGTGAGAGGGTGCAGGCCACGCTGAGCAATCTCCCCCAGTGCATGAATGCCATGATCTGGGCCTCTAGTTTACAGATGAAACAACTGGAGGCCCAGAGACACTAAATCATTTACCAGAAAGCCAGTCTAGCTCAAGTCCTTGTTTTCAAAAACTACATATTTTTTTTTGCTTCTTAATATGGAAGTTACTCCATAGGAAGTGTAAAGGAATTATATTTCAATAAACATCTATTTCATAAAGGAAGAAAGAGTTCTCAAAAGAGAATTGAAGAAATACTACAAATCCTATATAATAAAAGGCTTATATGCAAATCGACTGAATGGTGAAACAGCTGGTTGCTATGACATGCACCAAACACAAGGGGGCAGAAGCTCAATGCAGGAACTGCCCCTTGGTGGTCAGTGAGCTCCCACTCAGGGATCATTGCTCAGGCAGAAGCCAGGTTCAGGGTTGGCGAGTGCAGCAGCAGTGGCTGGAGCTTCTCTTGCCTCTGCAGCCGTGCTAAGGATGTCCAACTGATGGCTTAGGCCTGCTCTCCTGCCTCCACAGCAGTGGGAAGCGGGCCTAAGCCATCAGTTGGATATTCTCTGAGGGAAATTCCCAGATTGTGAGAGGGCACAGGTCAGACTGAGTGACACCTACCTCCCCCCTCCCCACAATGCACAAATTTTGTGCACCAGGCCTCTAGTTTTCATATAATTGACATAAGAAATATTTGGAGATTATTGATTTGTAGAGGTTGATTAACGTATGCTCATATTTATACAGGTAGTTAAACCCAGAGCAGAAATTTAAACACAGGTTTATAGTGTTATTTGGAGCCACAATTACAAAATAAACTTTTCTTTAAAATGGAGGGACCTCATATTTATCATTAGAAAATATTTCCCTTGTTTAGAATATTCTAACTCCCTCCTGGTGAATTCCCCATTTGTTTTGCAGCCCAAAGCCAGGGCATGCAATCATGTCTTAGTAAAGATAAATGATTTTCTTCATTTAAAAGTTAAAATTTATTTTCATAATGTGAGTTTTTACTAGTAAATATGCATATTTAAGTACAAGCTGAAAGAAACAAAGTAACACATTTATTGTAAGAGTGGAAGGTAATAAAATGAAAATTGATTTTGTAAATTACATTTAGGTTTCTCACTTAAGTCTTTCTATTAAGCTCTTGGATTCTTATATTTGTGTGCATATGTTCCCATATGGTAGCTTTACATTCCATGTGAAATAATGCTCTCTCTCCCTCCAAACCCCAAAACACTACCAACACAGTTTTCAGATAATTGTATAGTGAATAACACACAATTGGATTCTTTCTCTAGGGTGTTTGAAATAGAGACAAAGCAATGCCCAGTCAGTTAGCTATGCATGAATGACCTGTAAAGCTATACCCACTCTCTCTCTGAGATTCCCACTGTGGGAATGCTTTGATTTGCCTCATGCTAATTTCAGGCAGCCATGTACAGAAAAGAGATGGGAACACAAGCACAAAGAATTGTAAAGGAGTAGATATTATAGGAAGATTCTCTAGCTTTAGGGCTCCAAGTAATTAAATCCTTAAAATGATGTTAGAACTGTAGATAGTTATGGAAAATACCTACTGATTTATTAAGAATCCATTCCCAAATTATATAAACCTTTGCTTCAGCGGCTTTAATATAAGTTGTCATGATGCTTCTGGGAGTTTTGATTAAAAAAAATAAAAATGTTATTATAACTATAGTAGCAAGTCATATATAATGCCTAAATAGCAGTTTCAGTTGGTTTCTCTAAAAAAATATTACTATCCACATAGATAAGTTGATTGGGTTCAGAATGAGATAAAAAGTCTGGGTTTGAAAATTTTAAAAGTATAATTTCATACTCATATATTGAAACTTTTTAGAATATATATATATATATATATATATATATATTTACAAATTTGCCTTACCTGAAATGTAAAGAAGTATTAAAATGTCAATTTTTATATAATGCATAATGTAGGAACAAAATTATGTGATTGTAAAATAAGGTCTTAGTAGCATTATAGTACACTTTTATAGAAAAGAAGTTATCCAGAACCACAAAGAATTGAAAGTAGCCCTAAACCAATAGGCACAAAGCCTGACTTTTTCCCCTCAAGTTTTGTGTTTCGAAGTCACAAAACAAGTAAAGAGAAGCTCAGAGGAAGTATCTGAAGGCAATAATTCTAGGGCTACAGATTGTCACTGCAATCTTTCATCAGAGTTCATACATCTATTATCAAGTAATGCAGGCATTGCTAACAAATTTTGTTTAATAAACAAATTTGCAATAGGAGAAATCAACACAAATCATTATATATTTTCTACCTTTCTCAAAAAATATTCATGAAGCAAAATATCTACCTTACTATATAAGTTATTAAATATAAAATTGACTACAAATTAAGCCAAACATTGATCTTGAGTATTATTAAAAATCTAGTTTAATATAAAAAGTAATATAGAAACTATATAGTATATAATAATTAAAGTAATTGTGTTTATTTTGTTCTTAGTATAAGTTGTCATAATCACTTTAATATATTTTAATATTATGCACTGGTAATGGGAAGATAGGCATACCCATGCCACTGTCCTTTGTGGGAGAGGTTAGGAGGATGAGTGAATGAATGAAGTGTTGTAAAACAGAAATTAGATGAGTCTGGAAAGGCAAGATAATCCCTCGTGCTCATCATTAATACCCTTCCAAATCAGATGGGTACAAAGTTGGAAAATTCTTAGGAATTTTGATAGTTTGAATATTTTTGAAGGATTCAACATTAGTGAAAACAGTTTTAGTGTTTCTGACTAAAGAAAAAAGACAATTAATTACTAGACATAGAAGGAAAAAAAAGGTTTGAAAGAGACTGAGAATCAAACTGGGATATGGAATAAAAGGAGGCTAGCTAATGGCCTTGATTAAACTTTACTTAGATGAAGGGAAGGCAGGAAAAACTTTTCCAACTATCTGATGGTTGATCTAACCAGATCTGCAAATTTGATAAGATTTAACTTGTCAAAGTAGATGGAGTAGGGTGAAGGTTTTTGCAGGTGTCCCCTTCTTTCAACCCCACCTCAACCCACCTCTGCCTCCCACTCTCTTGACCTTCACCAAACTATAAAATCATTTGCTCTGAGCATGGATAAGTAAAATATGTTTCCCTCCCATTTTCTTTGAATCGCTCATGCATGGTCCTGGGTTCCATGTATTTTCTAATTTTGAATATCACCCCCTATATTGGTTAATAACTAACTTCACCATCTGTAATAAAAACCTAAAAAAAAATCATATATAATAAAAGGCTAATTTGAAAATAGACCAAATGGTCACTATGATGCCCACTGACCGCTGGGGGGGAAGATGCTCAACACGAGAGCTGCCCCCTGGTGGTCAGTGCACTCCCACATAGGAAGCGCCACTCAGCCAGAAGCCAGGATCATGGCTGGCAAGTGCAGGGGCAGCCGAAACTGGTTTAGATGGATAAAGCGTTGGCCTGCAGACTGAAAAGTCCCAGTTTCGATTCAGGTCAAGGGCATGTACAATACCTTGGTTGTGGGCACATCCCCAGTGGGGGGTGAGTAAGAGGCAGCTGATCGATGATTCTCTCTCATGGATGTTTCTAACTCTCTATCCCTCTCACTTCTTCTCTGTAAAAAATCAATAAAAATATATAAAAAAAAAAAAAAAAAAAAAAAGCAGGGGCAGTGGCAGAAGCCTCTCCTGCCTCCAAGGCAGGGCTAAGGATATCTGACTATTCCCCGAGGGCTCCTGGCCTATGAAGGGCACAGGCTGGGCTGAAGAACCCCAGGGGTGCACGGATTTCATGCACTGGGCCTCTAGTGGTAATGTGAATAAAATATATTTCTAATATAATGGTCCTTTCAGTTTAGACTACTGGGAAGTTTTGCTTTCCAAAGACATTCAGAAATTAGATAATTTTCCTCCTGAGTTTTTATTATTCAACGAGAGGCCCATCCATGAAATTTGTGCATGGGTGTGTGTGTGTGGGGGGGTCCCTTGACCAGCCTGGACCCTCTCCAATCTGGGATCCCTCGGGGGATGTCCAAGTGCTGGTTAGGCCTGATACATGCGGGCTGTTAGACTGGCAGGCAGACATCCCTCTTGTAATCTAGAATTGCTGGTTCCTAACTGCTCACCTTCCTGCCTGCCTGATTTCCCCTATCTCCTCTGCCTGCCTACCTGATTGCCCCAACCCCTCTGCCTCTGGCCTGATCACCCCTAACTGCCCTCCCCTGCCAGCCTGATTGCCACTAACTGCTCTCCTGCCAGCCTGATCTCCCCTAACCACCTCTGCCTAGGTCCCTGCCACCATGGCTTTGTCCAGAAGGAGGACCACACAACTGGAAGATGTCTGGTGGACCCAGTCTAATTAGCATATTATCCTTTTATTAGTATTGGTAGTTTGTATTCTCAATGGTCAAAACTGAGTTGCTTCCACATCTTCATTCCAGCTCATGGGAGGGGTAAAGGGATGACTTAGGGAAAGTAGCTTAAGTTGGAGCTGTGGGTGTGCATGACATGCCCACACACACACTACTGACCAAACTTAAGGGACATGTGCACACTAGTCACAAGGTAAGTTGAGGAAAGATAGGCTTCAGCTGTTTGATCAAATGTATAGATAAAAGTCTATTTCTATGGAAGAAGAAATAATAAATTTAAGGGAGAAACTCCTTCACTTGATTTTCTTCCATCACCTTCAATCAAGTTGGCTCTCTGGCCTACTCAGATAGGGCCATTCTTTCTTTACACATTTTCTGACCTAACTCCCATTGCTGATTCTATTTTCACTATCCTCTTACTCTATACCATTCTCTCATTTAGGCTCTTTCCTTTATTATGTGATCTCCACTCCTTAGTTTTATAATCAGCTTCTTTAGCTCAAAATTATTTTTGACTTGTACAGGAAATGTAGTGAATATTAATAATAAATCATTAGAGGATTTTAGAAAGGAACAGGATATGATGTACAGGGAGCATTTGATTTAGGTCTTGAGTGTTATAACATTTAAGAGTGCTACAAATGGAGAGAAAAGATAATTCTAATTGAAAATCCAATGTATTAAAAGATAAAATTATTAGCAAAAACTACAGGGCTTCTATAAAGTTAACTTAATGCAATTTTGTTGGACTCTTGTGTATTAAGTAAATTTTTATTGTGTGTTTAGTGTATACTTACTTTGGCTGCTTGAATTCATTATCAAAACACCCAAAATTCACTATCCATATGAATCTAATATTCTACTAGGAGAGGGATAATTAATTTTCAAACATATAAAATAGGTAAATTATATAGTAAGTTAAAAGGCATGACATATACATTTATATATATTTGTGACACATTTATTAAATTATTCACTCATTCAGGAAGCAATTGAAAGCTGACTATCTGTTTACACTGGAAAGATGATCAATGAAACCAATGTGATCTTCACTTTGTTACAGTTTATAGTGGAGCAAGGAATATAGATATTAAATAAATCTCTGAAGTGGAAATTTCTTTTATGGGAAATGCAGAGTGCTATGAGAGTAGATACAAAACCAATTTTGCTGTAAGGGAGGACATTACAATCCCAAAGAATAGTTAGTTGAGAATCTAAAAGTAAGGAAGACAAGCAATTTTCAAGAACTGAAAGAAAAACATGGTGAGTAGCGTAGGGAGAAGAGTGGCATCCCAGCACCCCCCCCCCCCCCAAAAAAAGCAGGAAAGTCAAGGAATCCGCAGTTCTTTTAAAGTCAAGTTAAAAGTAGAACCAATAAAAATTATTGACAGAGTGTATGGAGAATGAGATAAGACAAGGATATTTTCAAAAATTTTCTCCTTAGAAATTGAAAGACAATTTACTGGCATGGAGACTAGTAACCATTCCAAATAATTTGCTAAGCTTTTATACTGGCTATTTGATTTGGGGCTTTGTGGCTTATATAAAACATAAATGGGATCATATTCTAAACACTGTATAGCAATTTGTTTGGGTCCATAAATGATGAGGTGAGGAAAGCTTGCTTTTTTCAGTATGTATAATTTCTCAGGATTGCTTTGAACTGTTTCATCATTTTTAGTGATATCAATATCGTAATAAAAATTTAAATTAATTAAATTAACATAGTTTATTTAATCATATTATATTTAGAAATTAATTTTTAGTATTCAATTATACATGGGCTGAGAGCTGGTTGAACACAAACTAAGTTAAATAAAGTTAATGTAAGTATTATAAATAATGATGTATATGACCTTATTAATTTATATATATTTTGAAGTGAATATAAGTTTGTATATGGATTGTTTATTTCTTCAAGGGGTCTCAATCCTAGTTTTCTCTAATAGTAAGAAAATCTTACCATCATGGTAAATGGGATTCTGGTGTTTGTGGAAAAGGCCTTTTTTTTTTTTTTTTTTTTTTTTAGGATTACAGGGCATCTAAATTTAAGAACATTACTTTTTGGTGATCAATTGGATATAAAACTATTTGTAAAAATCAATGGAGCTGTAGCCGATTTGGCTCACTGGGTAGAGCGTTGGCCTGAATACTGAAGGGTCCCAAGATCAGTTCTGGTCAAGGGCACATGCTCAGGCTGTGGGCTCAGTCACCACTGGGGGGCATGCAGGAGGCAGCCAATCAAATTCTCTCTCATCATTGATGTTTCTACCTCTTTCTTTCCCTTTCTCTCTGAAATCAATAAAAATACTTTTTAAAAAGTCAATGGGAAGTTCAGTTTCTGTGCAACTGGCTGAGAAATGCTGTGTAAGCCTTTAAGGTAAACAGACCATCCTTGAGATTTTTCACAATGCTCTTCCTGCTCAATATTCACCTCTGTCCTGTTCTTAGAACCTAGCCCTGCATCAGATGCTATGCCACTCATCACCCTGTTAGGGGTGTCGAACTCAATCAGAGAAGGGGCCAAAATCTAAAATCCAGCCTAAATCGCGGGCCGAATGGTTTACTGAACAGTCATAAACTGTCATTGTAATGGAAACGCAGCGGAGTGCAGTGATGACAGCGCGGTGCGGGCCACATTGCAAGGCCTGGGGGGATGGATTTGGCCCGCGGGCCTTGTGTTTGACACATGTGCTGTAAGTAATGATGTGACCAAGTTCCTGGTGTATTCTATATACCTTGGTGCACACAAGAATAATTCTGTGTGATATATTTCTAAAAGTGAAATGCTCTAGCTAAGGATTTACAGGTGGTTAATTTACATGATACTACCAAATTGTCTCTGGGAGCTGGAAAAGCTTATACTCTTTTTAACATCTTATGAGAGTTCCAATGTCCACATTCTTGATAATATGGATATTATAAATCTTTAAATACTTTACCAGTGTGGTTATTATTATAATTTTCATTACTCTGCATCTTACAGAAATGGAAAATATTTTTTACATATTTTTATTTTTTTAAATGTTTTTTGATTCCTATGCAAATCTGCCTCATTTCACTTGTGTTTTAATTCTCTTTGGAATGATTTGTAGTTGCTCTTTATATTTAATCTTTATTTAATTTATGGTAGAACTCTCATTAACTCTGCATTGATTGAGGTATCACTTATCATTTATCATAAAGAACTTTCCTTGTGCATGTGACTGTGGGTGTATTGTGAAGTGTGTGCATTTAATAGTCAAATGTCATCTTTTATTATTTTATTTTGGATTCTCTATTCTATTAGTGTTTGGGTAGGCTCATAAAATGAGTTTGGAAGTTTTCCATTATTTCCGATATACCATTATACTTTTAAAAACATAAGATGATCTACTCCTGAAATTTTGTAGCAAAATAATAATAATAATAATAATAATAATAATAACACCCTTAGTACCATGTTCTGAGGTGAAATTCAGTTGTTCTTAATACTATTCTTCTTATTCAGCTTCAGCAAAAATACTTTACTAGCCTTTCTTAGGGTTGAGTGTTGTTCTAGACAACTGGCTCATTTTCTGAGTCCTTTTCATTTCTGACTCTGCAGTCAGAGAGAAATACTGAGTTCCTGCCACCTCCACTCCGTGTGGTTGGAAACAGTTTTCTAGTCCAGAGAGAAACATTTCACATTTTATACTTCTCAACCCAACTAGTTAGGCTCCCTCTGAATTAGGATTTAACTGGGAGAATTTTAAAAACGTGTTCACTTTTCTTTCTTTTCTGCTTCTAGGGAGATGATTGGGAGATGTTCATAAGGGAACAATATAGTGGTTAAGTAGAATTAACCTTGAGTCAAAGTGCCAGGATATAAGCTCTGACCGTGATGCTAATTAGGTTTGCACCCTGAAGTTACATAATATTACTGTACCTTGATTTCCCAATCCATTTAAGGGGATAATACTTTCAACCTCATTAAGTCTCTGTGAGCTTTAAATGAGTATATATTTGTAAAGTTCTTAGAGTAGTGCTTTAACACATAATAAGTGTTCAATAAGTATTACCCAATATTACTGTTATCATATAAAAGAAGGGCATAAAATCAAGTGAGGATAAATTATTATAGTCATCTAAGGGCACATATAAATTTTAATACTCAAAATCACACTTGTGGAAATATGTACAGATTATTTTCTATTGTTTAACTTCATTTTAATATTTGTAAACCTTTTAATTAAAGTATAATATATAATTAAAAGTGTAGAAAAGCTGACATATACAGTTCAATACACTAAAACAAATTACCTGTATAACTATCTATACTAATAAAAGCATATTATGCAAATTGGTCATGATGCCCTCACAGTAACAACTGAACAGCAGGCTGCGTGGAGTGACAAAGCCAGCAGGGGGGGTTAGCGAGGGATGATCAAATGACTGACCAGCAGGATCAGTCATGCATGGGGTGACCAGGTTGGCAGGGGAGGCAGTGAGGGGCAACCAGGCCAGCAGGGGGGTCAGTTGGGGTGACCAGGCCAGCAGGGGAGGGTATTTGGGGGAGACCAGGCTGGCAAGAGGGGCAGTTAGGGACAATCAGACTGGCAGGCAGGTGAGCAGTTAAGAGCCAGTGGTTCTGGATGGTGAGAGGGATGTCCTGGATTAGAGAGGGTGCAGGCTGGGCTAAGCGCCTCCTCCCCCATACACACACACAAATTTCATGCACCAGGCCTCCAGTAACATATAAAGAAATAGAACATTGCCAACCCCCAGAAGCTTCATGCCTTTTCTCAATTGCTACCCACTTCCTGTCTCTGCCTATAAGATTTCTTTATTTTGACCTATAAATCTGTAAAATCCAGTTTTGCACATTTTTTGGATTTTTAAACAAATAGGATTAGAGAATATGTATTGTTTTGTGTCTGGCTTCTTTTATTCAACATTATGTAGTAGTCTGTAGCTGTAGTTTATTAATTTTTTTTTGCTACACTGATAAAAATTCCACTGCTGATAAACATTTGAGTTATTTAAATTTGGGGGCTATTATAAATAACATCTGTGAATAATTTCTTACATCTTTTGGTGCACAGGTGTGCACAGTGAGACACACAAACACATACACTCAAGAGTAAAATTGCTAAGTGTGAGAATACATATATTCTATGTACTCTTAATAAACATGCCATATGCTTTTTTTCAAAGTATATATTATGCTTTCACAAAAAGTTTATGAGAGTTTTTATTTCTTCAAATCCTTTATTGGTCTTCCAAATATTTTCAATTCTGGTAAATGTATAATGTATATCATCATGATTTTAACTTGTATTTCCATATTTACTAATGAATTGTCTATTTTTTAAAAAATTGGTAAGTTTTGGGGCAAATTTATTATAGCATGCATATTCAGGCATCTTGTCTAGATTTCTATATTATTGCTATTTCTCATTGCATTGTAGAAGTTCTTTATATATTAATGATTTGAGCTCATGGCATATATATATGGTTTGCAAAACACATGTTCCATTTTTACAATATTGATTTCTGCAGTCCTTAAACATATACTTTTTTTTTCATCCGTTGAGGCTTTATTTCATAGCTCTAAATGCTTTTTAATAATTTTTTTCTATAGAGGTCTTTCACATATTTTGTTACATATTTTTCATGGTTTTTAAAAATGAAACAATGGTTTTGAAATGTTTCCTTTAAAATATTTTATATGTTGCATTTGGAATAAACACCCAACAAGGTTTTAGGAAGGCAAACAATGTGCTTTAGATTTTGCTTCAAGGAAAATTATGGCTACATTGGGAAGGACAGTTGGAAAGCTGTGGAGAAGGAGAATTTCTGGGGATGGCCTTTACAAGAACCCAAGGGACAGATAGTCTGAGCTTAATGTAGAGAAATGGGAGTTAATATGAGATGAAAGTGAGAGAAATGTGAGAGCCTGAGTCCACAGCAATTGGCTTCATTTGGATATAAAGAGTGATGGGGCAGGGTGGAAGAAAGAAAGCCACTTTCCTAGCAAAAAAACAGTCCTCTCATTTTTCTTTTTCCCCCCTGAAGAATGGGATAAAATATTAATGTTGAGTGGGAGGTAAAAGGAAACACGGAAATTCATGATGCTATTTTTACAAATGTGACTGAAAGCCCATTTCCACATTCTCTCTGTGTGCTCACTACATAAGAGATCAAAAACAGTTTCTTAAAAGTTTTCCCCTTCTCTTTCTTGTCTCGTCTCCACCCTTCATGATAAATGCTCAACTATTGCTACAGATAAAGAAAAATACATCAGTGACGTTTTTAGAGATAGAATAGGATTGAGGACTTTGCAGCATCTTCTACCTAGGAGGCCACTTGGAAAAGTCCCTTTCATGCCTGACAACACACCTGTCTTACCCAGATCCATTGTCACTGTTCTTGGGAGTGCAAACACTCTCCCCTGGTGTTCTGATGCGGGGAATCTGTCTTGGATAAGAGGAAGTGATGGGTGATGCCTAGCTTTCCAAAATGAGCCTTAGTTCCTACAGCTGGGGCAGAAGCGAGCTCATAAGGAGGTGCATCATCAGGGAAGAGGACACACCACCCAGCTTTTAATAACAGCATGGTTGCTGCTAGGTCAGGAACTGCAAAAAATAAACCATATGCACGGCAGGGGCTGACAGGCAGACCCTGAGCGACGGATGAACAAATTGCTCTGACGCACATTTCTGTGAAAGAGAGGGCTAAGGTGCTACTTGGATGTCGCCACCAAGTAGACCTGATCGCCTGCCCCCTTTGACCTTTATTGTCCTAACAGCTTGAACTAAAATTAACCTCCAGATACAATCATCAGGGCAAGTATCCTTGAGAAAGCACATGCTTCAACAAGGCCAGGTCTAAAAGATTAAACATTGAGATTCTAGCAAAACACCTGGGGAATTGGACTAGTTTGGAAAAGTCAAAGTAGGGGCTGCTGCCTTCTGCAAGGTCCCCTCAGAGGCCTGACCTTTCGGAGAATCCTCCTTACAGACATTCCAACCAAGTCCAGCGCTTCCCCACAATGCACCAGTAATTCCCCCCTCCCCCCCATTACCACTTCTCTTTATCGCAGACTGAATTTCTATTTTAATCCCATATATTTTCAGTCGATTTCACTAAACCCAGATTTCTTTTTTCATTCCCCAGTGCTGTTGCAATATTCAAGGGGTTTACATAGTTCCAAAGGATAAGAGATGGGATGGAATGGCACATGCCCGTGTTACCTGGTGTGCTGCCATTGTTTTACATCAGCTTTGACCTGGGGGGCACTGATGGTTTTGGCTTTTGGAACTTCAAAGGCAGAAACTTTTAACACTTGACATTGGATGCCTGAGACAAAAATAAATCATTTAGTACCTCAGAAAGCATTATTCTATCCTATGTGCTTTATAATCAGTGAGAGTAATCATTCCTCATTGCATCAATTTTTCAAAATATTTTTTAGTTTCCATGTGCTCCTTCCAAATGATCTTTAGATCTATGCTCTAAAGATCCATTGTCACTGTTCTCTCAGAAATCTGGGTTTGTTAACTGGAAGGCACTTTATTGGCTAAGCAACAGAGAGCGATGATGGAAGGTTCATTAGTGACAGTCTTTAGGACACAACAAAATGTCTCACAAAATTTTACATTTTCTTGCTCCTTTTAGAATTTTTCTCCCAATCCCCAACCCTGTCTTTCTGTGTGTATGCACCTGCAGGCTGTCTATAAAAGACTTAGTCTTACTTCAGGGATCTAGTACTGGGGGAATGGTAGAGTTTGGGGAGGTGGTGGCCATTTGGGCAAGATCTGCAGGCAAGATGTCCCAAGCTGCTCCTCCTAGGCTTCCTGATGGAGTCTGCACAATGGCTAGTAAGCCCACAGCCCTTTGAAAAATTCAGATCCCTACTTATTGTTCTCCCAGCCTCTTCCAACTCCTCTGCCATGCCACACACATCAGTATTCTGTATGGGGCATAAAAACGTGGGCATCCAGGGCAGTGTCCTATATGCCTGTGGAAGCCAGACATTCCCTGTGCGCTCTTTCCCCCAGAAGATAAATCGTGCTCTGAAGGCATCTCTCTTGGCATTGAGCTCTGCTGCTTTAGGAGAGTGTGAAGCAGGTGGAGTGAAACTGCTCTTTTGCTGGTGAACGCATCTATCTGTTCTCAGATGTTATGCTCCGATGGTGTGCTAGAACTTCTTCACTGGCCTCCCAGACTTCAAAGAGGACACTTCTGTAATTGTTGTCAAAATGAGTGTCCCAAGGAGAGGATGCTGGTAGAAAATACCTATTCTGCCATCTTGCTGAAGGCTCTTCATAAATTCATTTTGGTTGTTTTAAAATTATTTCATTGTGATTGGACATAAAATAGTCAACAGTTCAAGTTATGACATGCACATTTTTTTTTTTTTTTTTTTTTACTATGGATTGTCACATTATTCTCCAAAATACCATGCCAAATGTGTTTTCTCCTTCATTTGATATCTTAGTGAAGGCATCAATTTTGAATTCAGCTACCAAATAAAACAAAGTCTTTCTAGAACTTTTCTCTTTCTTCATTAGTCCATGCCAATTTTGCCTCCTAAATAGTGCTAAATGCAGTCTGCATCTTTCTTACAATTGCTTTTTGGTGGTAGCTACTCACCGTGTCTTTCCTGGATTGAGGACTCGGCCTCCTGATGCATCCTCTTCCCTCAAGTTTTGTCAACCTCAAACGTGTCTGCTTGCCTGGAGCCAGGCTTCATCAACTGGACACACAGTTTAATCAGTAATACATGCTTATTAAAACCTATTGATAACCACCTCTTTTCTGTTTCACTGGGATTCATGAAGGTGTTACAGGTGTGCTTAGATACTGGTGTCCTCTCCTCTCAGGGCCAGAGCAGGGGCTCATGACTTCAGTAGTGGCCCCCAAACCAGAGATGCTTCATGCTTACCTTAGTTCATCTTGTGAGCATATATACTCATTTTATATGTGTTTTGAGAACTGAGTAAATGTGGAAAGCAATAAAGCTTTCCACATTTACTCAGTGATATAAAAGACCTTCCATGCACAACTTTATAATGTGCTTATGTAATATTTAAAAAGCATATCTGTTAACCCCCAACAGATGGTTTCAAAAAGTTACTCCAAGTAGACTGATAGCTTCCTTTTGCTTAAAAAAAAAATAAAAAAAGAAAGAAAGGAATTGTTTTCTTGTAACAGATGCCACAATTTCAGGACTTGGTCTAGTTTCACAAACTGCCTCACCATGAGCAGTTGTCCCACTTCTGTTAGTAACAGCATAGACACTGGTTGGGTTCCTGATTTGTCGGTGTATTTCCTGCCTTGCTGTTTCATGTTGTTTCACAAGTTGTACCTTTATTCTACTTATTATTACCAATTTTGTAAACCTTCTCTACCCTCTTTCTTTAATAATTTCTACTTACCCATATGCTTTTAACTTGTGTTACTTCTTGAACCTGTAGTTCTGCTTACATCAGATTTATTGTATGCCACTATCATAGCCAGTATCACACCATTTTCTGTATATACTGCACATTTTTTCCAATGAACTAAAACTCATGAAGTTACTTCTCAACCTAGAAACTTTCTTGTAGGTATTGATCCAAGAGGGGGAAAAAAAATCCACACAAAGAATTGCAGGCAGATGTTCTTATCTGCACAAAGTATAAAAGCCAGAGAATGAAAATAACCTAATTGTCCATCAATTGTTGAATGGAGAAACAAAATGTGTTATAACCACACAATGGAATATTCAACTAAAATATAATATTCTATGGATATATGCTATGATATAGATGAACTTCAAAAATTATGAACAGTGAAAGAAAGCAGATATAAGAAATCATATATTGTATTACTCCATTTATTTAAAACTAGAGGTCTGGTGCATAAAACTTCATGCACTGGACCGGGAGTCCCTCAGCCTGGCCTGCCCCCTCTCACAGTTTGGGAGCCCTCAGGGGCAGGAGGCAACCCAGCAATTAGGGGAGGTGACATCCCCATTATATCTCTGCTGCTGCCACTACTGGCAATGTAAGCGTTGGTGGGTTCTGGTTACTTGAGCCTCAGGCAGCCCTGGGGGCTGGGCAGTTGCCATCTGAGGCTTGTCTGCACCTCGGGTCAGCCCTGGGCAGCTGGGGGCTGAGGAGATGGGGGCTCCCGAGGCAGGTGCGCTGAGTGGCCAGGTCCACCTGGGGGCAGGCGCAGCCTTGCCATACAACTGATGCCCTAGCGGGGCTGAAGGGACTAAGCACTGCCATCTTGTGGCTATGGGTGTCACCATCTCTGAGGGTGTGGTAATAAATTAGCACATTCCCTCCTTATTAGCTGTGGATGCTGACATCTTTGAGGGCAAGACAGTAAATTAGCATATTCCCTCCTTATTGGTTGTGGACATTGGCATCTGTGATGGTGTAAGGGTCAGTTAGCATATTCTCTCTTTATTAGATAGGATGCTCTGAAAAGGTGAATTTTTAGAAATAGAAAATATATTGGTGATTGACTGGAATAGACAAGAGGTGAATCAATAGTAAATACTAGTATATTGAAGTAATATCAGAGTGATGAAATATTTTAAACCTGATTTATATTGTAGAAATAGTTACATCACAGTAAATTTACTACTAATCTATACACTTGAAATAGGTGAATTGTATGATATGTAAAATATTCCTCAAGAGAGTTATTTTTGAAAATTTAGATTACATCTCTGTTCATTTTTGTAGTTTTAACTAATACTAACTCAAGATCTGGCTCAAATTTTTTGATATTTTCACATCTACCAAGTAATCAGCTCTCCCCCCAAGTTTTTCTATTTATTATTTCTTCATTTATGATTAGCATATAAATGCCTTATTGCTGATTGGTAAAATTTTGGAGGTCATTGATAATTCTAGTGTGGTATCATACAATATTTGTTAACTTTTCATTACGTATTTTGCATTTACCCACAGTATTTTCTACTGAAAAGAATTATTTGAAATAATTCCTGAAACAAAAAGTTCTGTAATGATATAGAAGTTTGCAAAAATTGCATGATATTTACTTCTCTTGAAAGATTCATAATAAAGGCAAAGTATTATATTGTTTTAGGAATTTTGAGTTTGGGACTCTATTTAAGTTTAAGTTGATTGGGTATTGTTATGATAATGGTACATAAAAAAAAAAAAAAGTCAAAGTGTAGACCTGGCTGGATTATTCACAATGGTTAGAGCATTGGTTCATGCACTAAAGGGTTTTGGGTTTGATTCTCAGTCAAGGGCATGTACCTGTGTTGCAGATTCTTTTATATATTATTGATTTTATACAAAGAGGAAGAGAGAGGATAGAGAGTTTGAAACATTGATGAGAGAATCATTGATCAGCTGCCTCTTGCACACCCCCTACTGGGGATGTGCCCGCAACCAAGGTACATGCCCTTGACAGGAATAGAATCTGGGACCTTTCAGTCCGCAGGCTGACGCTCTATTCACTGAGCCAAACCGGTTTTGGCATGTTTTGCAGATTCTATCCCCAACCCTAGTCAGTGTGTGGTGGGAGGCAACCAATCCATGTGTCTCTCTGTCACTGAAGTTTTTCTCTCTCTCCCCCACCTCCTCCCTGCCTTGCACTCTCTCTTAAAAAAATACAAATAAATAAATGGGAAAATATTTATGAGGATAAAAGGCAAGTTGAAGTGGTTTGCAATAATAAACATGCTATTTCTCACAGAGCTGAAAGTTAGTGAGATATAGGTCTATTGCTTCAGACATCCCTCTTTCTGGGACCTGGATAAAGGGGCAGAATTTATCCCAGGGTTCTTCTCCTTATGAATTACAGGAGATAAGAGGCTATGCTAAACCACACATGCAAATCAAAAACAAAAACAAACAAAATATCTCTGCTTGAATGTGGTTTATGTTGTGCTCATGAAATAGAGTAGCAGATCAATGGTATGAGGAAATAGACTTTATCTATAGTGAAGTCATGGCAAAGGAGGAAATAGAAGGAAGGCCAGTGACTTTAATAAGCAGAGTTTTCTTAATTTATAAGTAGAATTCATTCTCCCTATTTTTCCCACAAATCTGGGTGAACTGTGAGGAGCCAATGGCTGCCTAGGAGGCAGAGCTTTTGACGCTGACTGGCATAGAAACTGACCAATCAGAACCTAATCTGGGTGAACTGAGAAGGCAGAACCCAAGGTGGGGGCTGAGAAGGGGTTTGAAGGGTAATAGGTGTTTGGTATAAGTTGTAAGAAAGCAGTTCAATTTTTTAATGACTGGTTTGGCAGTATAGTGCATATGGGTGGCTATCAGTCCAGATACAGGAATTATGTATTTTTGTCTGCCAAGAGCATTTCCTCCTGCTGAAAAAGGCTTTCCTCCCATTTAAGCAATCCTATCCTATATATTTATACTAATAAAAGGGTAATATGTTAATTAGACTGCATCGACTGGCCATCTTCCAGTTGTCTGACTTCCTCCTGGACAAAGCCATGGTGGTGGGGGCCAAGGCAGAGGCAGTTAGAAGTGATCAGGCTGTCAGGGGAGGGCAGTTAGGGGAGATCAAGCCTGCAGGGGAGAGCAGTTAGGGGTGATCAGGCAGGCAGGCAGGTGAGCAGATAGGAGCCAGCAGTCCCAGATTGCAAGATAGATGTCCGACTACCAGCTGTGGAGATCCTCCAAGGGGTCCTTATTGGAGAGGGTGCAGGCTGGGCTGATGGAACCTCCCCTGTGCATGAATTTCATGCACTAGGCTTCTAGTGTTCACATAATAAAATAGAACATTTTAGTTTGATAAGAAAGATTGAGACATGTCATCCTTCCTTCAATGCTGTCCTCATTGGCCAAACAGCAACAGAATATTGGAGTTCTGTAGCCCCAATGATAATTTAACTTGGCAGGCATCTGGAATACCATTTCACTTCCATCACTATCACTACTATTGAGCATCCAATCCCTGATCTCTGCAGTAGACCCTCTCTAATTAAGCTCCTGTATGCAGACTATCAGCATGAGTATCACTTGGAGCTAGGTAGAACTTCAGCTCCTCCAAGATATACTAATTCACAACCTTCATTTTAATGAGACCCCAAGTTTATTAATCAGTTTATCAAGATTTAAGGAGCCACAATACATTTATTTGGAGATTGTAACTCCCAGCAAAAAAAAAAACCTGGTCAAAAGAAGATTAGAAAGCACAAAATAGGACCTTTGGAGTCCACTAGCCAATCCAGATATGCTGGTTTGGAGCCATAAGCAAGTGGTGTACTCTGGGATTTAGAGTTTCTCATCTATTTTATTTGTACACTTTGGATATTACTTAAAGGAATACAAGAGGGATCCGTGGATGAGTGTTTGAGGCTAGAAACTGAACACATTAATTGAATTCTAGATTTAGATATGAGAAGCAGATTTGAATTGCTACCAATTATGTAGCAAGTAGAGAAAAATAACAGTGAAAAGTACTGTTTGTATTTTAAAAATGCTTCAATACATTTTCAGGACAAATGAAACATTTTTAAAAAATTAATAACTGGAAGAGAGCCTGGAACACAGGAGACACCAAACGAATATATGTTGAAATCAACTAAAAAGAGAAACTGGAGAAAATTACAAAGAACAAGAGATTCTTCCGGGAATCTCTGTTGGGTGGTAAAAACAGACCATGGTAACAGGTGCCATTCATTCAGGAATGCGAGTTTGAACAGGGCATTTGAAAACTCTTATGATACCTCATCTGACTGTGTACATATGAGTATAAGAGGGATGTTTTTAACTCAGAACGTGACTTTGAAAGGCTGCTTACTGGGATGGGAAGAAAAATCAATGTGGCCTTTCCTGTGAGTCATGTGTGGTCAGGGAACAGTCTTGATGTTTTAAGAGCCTTTGGAGAAATATTAGAGTTCACAATACGGAGGTACATGCCTGATACTTTGAAGAGCTTGTGTATAATGGGGAGGAATTTGGGGCAGTTTTAGATGAGGCATTGAAATATCTTAAGGAAAAAATGTTAATCAGGTTTTTTGTTTGTTTTATATTTAATAATATTATATCTAATGGTATTGTGTACTGGTACTGTACCAGGTATGAAATGTGTGAGGTGTAGTTGACTCTTGAACAACATGGGGGTTGGAGCATGGACCCTTTGGGCAGCAGAAGATCCACATATTACATTTTACTCCCCCAAACAACTACCATCCCTCTTGATATCCATGGGGGATTTATTCAGAGATCCCCATGATACCAAAAATCCATGGATGTTCAAGTCCCTCATATAAAATGGCATAGACCAATGCATGTAGTTGGCACCTGCAGATTCCCAACTATGGACTGAAAACACTGTTTTAAATCTGTGGTTGGTGAAATGCCCAGGGATATGGTGGGCCAACAGTATGAAAAACAAGTCCTAATCTAAGTGGGATGTTTTGTGGGTAATTTCTTATACCAAAACATTTGGGTTTTTCTCCTTGACTGACCCACTTTTGAATAGAAATGTATTCCCTATTTTTGTTCAAAGAATTAAGTATAGTTTCCAGCATTCTGAAAGAACAGAAGGTAGAGGAGTGTCAAGTTTCAGCATTCAGCATTCAGCATTTTCCTTCTCCTTCTCCTCCTCCTCCAACTCCTCCTCCTCCTCCTCCTCCTCCTCCTCCTCCTCCTCCTCCTCCTCCTTCTCCTTCTCTCTATAATGGGATCTACCTAATCAATTATTTTAGTAATCTTTCAAAATAAAAAAAATCTGTTTTACTCTTTTGAGTAGTGTTGATGATAGCAGTGTGGAGGTGGACTTAAAATGTCTCTCACACGTTTCTCCCCATCCATTTCTCCTTGTTGGTTAGTGGCATCCTTTAACCACTGGGTGAGTTTAGGATGTACCACATCCCTTACTAGACCTAGAACTCCAAATACTGAATTTATACTACAAACAGCAATAGATAATAAGTTCTTTTAAGGTTCCATTTAATAGAAAAATTATGTTTGGCTAACAGAAATCCTATATAATAAAAGTCCAGCGACTGAACAATGGAATGACCAAAACGACTGGAATGACCGTGGTCCCTTGCCTGGCGGGTCCCACCCCAAGAGGCTCTCAACACCCCCTAAATCATTTCCTAGCTCCCTGGTGCATGTACATTCAGTGAAAGCACAAGAAAACAATTACCAGTCCCTTCTGTCCCCAATCAGAGTCTCCAGAGGACTCTGCTAATACTGCAGCCAATGTGTGGAATTCTGCCTCCACAGCCTGCAGCCCCAGGAGACCTTCCAAGTTAGCCAAAAAGGTGACCTCAGCAATAAAGGGATGGCAGCCCTTTGCTGAGGAATGTAGACAGGCTGGGTGGGGATTTTGTGAAATTGCGGTGCCTTGCAGATTAGATGAGCTTTCAATCTCTCTTTAAAAGGGGGCAGTGAAGAGAACCTGCAGGCTGCCAGGAGCAACAGCGAAGGGTAGGCACCTTCCAAAACAGAAAAACCTTTAAAGAAACAGGCATGAAGATCGTATTGGGAAACTGAGGGCAAAGCTCCGGGAAGAACGCAAAAATCATTAAAGGGCCATCACCCATCTTGATACACGTTTGCAAATAACACATAAACAACTTCATTTCACGGCAGGTGAAATGCAAAACAGTTTTGTTGTGGCCAAAACTGGTTTGCTCAGTGGATAGAGCATCGGCCTGCCGACTGAAAGGTCCCAGGTTCGGTTCCGGTCAAGGACATGTACTTTGGTTGCAGGCACATCCTCATTAGGGGGTGTGCAAGAGGCAGCTGATCAATGTTTCTCTCTCATTGATGTTTCTAACTCTCCATCCCTCTCCCTTCCTCTCTGTAAAAAATTAACAAAATATATTAAAAACAAACAAACAAACAAACAAAAAACAAATTTTGTTGATTTTCTTTTTTTTTTTTTGCCATCCTTAAAGTATAATTAGATACAGCTGGAGGAAAGCTATAGCTTCCATCATTAGTCTCCATGGCAGGCGCCTCCCAATGGGCCCCCATCAGGGCAGGCTCACTGGACCCCGCCCATGCACAAATTTGTACACCAAGTCTCTAGTCTATTTATAAGCATACCTATGTATTTAAGTTTGTAACACTATCACAATTATGCTACCTAGTGTTTTTTTTTCTTTTACTTAGAGCAAACTTATAAATCTGAACATAATTTTTAGAAAATGAATATACAAAACGCAGTCCTCTAGGTTTTTAAAAACTGGCAGCAAGTAATATAAATTTAGAGAAATGCTGGTTTCCTTATGAATTAATGCAATTAGTGCTGTCAAAACAGAAGTTTTGTCACATTAAAACAGAAGTGCATGAATAATATTGATTAAGATGTGAAAATGAAATTTTGGTTAGTATCAATGTCTTCTCTGTTGTCAATGTGGAGAACCATGAGATGAGTTGTGTAAATTTTCACTCAAAGGGAAAGCATAGTAACAAATAGTCAATATTACAAGAATTGTGTAAATTATAAAATGTTTGCTCATTATAGAGTTTTAAATGTATAGATTATACTATCAATAAAATTGTACCGAGAAAATATTTTTGAGGACATACAGAAAAAACTGTTTTACACTGAGTTTTAAGTGACACAGAATGCTGATTAAACAGAAGACACAGAAAGTAATCATTAGGTGGCAGAAAATGTTCTCGTATAAGCAATAGTTGTAACATGGACAGATGAATAGGGAGGGAAATGAAATGAGATTGCAGCTCTGGCTTTAAGTTTCAGAGAAATAGGCATTTTAAACTGGATCATGAAATGCATTGGGAGCTAAAAGAAAATCTGAGATAAATGAGAAGGCAAGTATGAGATTTAGTGTAATGTGAATTTGTACAAAAAGCTCTTGCACAATTTAGAAAATGGGGAGATGAGATATGTTATATTACTTTAGAGCAAACAAAATGTGAATTTAAAGGAGTCAAAGTTGAAGGTAAAATCATAGCTTTCTAGAAAAAGGTGGCCACATATGTGTTTATAGATGTAAGATGAGTAGAGATGAGCTGAGTTTCTAAATGAATATGATGAGGAAAAGTTGATGCATGATCAAAAGGATGTAAATGAGATTAGAAACCTCAGCTTGAAAATGTTCCAGATCAAGAAGAAATTTTGATTTTGAAGTAGCTACATAGTGTAAGGAATTATTTTAATGAGCTCTTTGGGTCATCCTAAAATTTACAGGGAATATTGAATCAATTAGACATGATTTATCACAATCCATTTATACTTTCAGAAAACTAAACTTTCTAGACACATTATGACAGATTATCAGAGCTACTGTGATAAAAAAACAAACAAACAAAAAAAAACCCAAAACAAAACAAAACAAAAAAAACAGTAACAAAGCCATAAAACTTCCCTATTCTCCACAAAGTTAGTCGGAGATTTATTGGATACTAAAGGCCCAGTGCATGAAATTTGTACACTGGGAGTGGGGTGTCCCTCAGACCGGCCTGTACCCTGGGGATCAGCCTAAGCTGGCAGGCAGACATCCCTGTTGCAGTCCATGACCCCTTGCTCCTTACCACAGCCTGCTTGCTGCTCATTAGAGCTGCCACGGAGGCAGGAGAGGCTCCTGCCACCACCTCTGTGATTGCCAGCCATGAGCCCAGCTGCTGGCTGAGCAGTACTCCTCTTTGGGAGTGCACTGACCACCAGGGGGCAGCTCATGCATTGAGTCTGCCCCCTGGTGATCACTGCGCATCATAGCAACTCCTCATTCCAATTAATGGTCACCAAGGCTTTTATTATATAGGTAGTTTGCAGAAACCCAAATTAAATTGCTGTGAGTAAAAAAATATTAGTTTGCGTATTATTTATATAAGTGATTTGTAAAGAGGTGGAATTAGACTATGGCAACGTTCCACTCATTCATTAAAAAAAATATATTATTGGGGATTTTTATCCACCTGGATTTCCCTCAGGCTCCTACCTTGCTCCTATCTTTGTGTTAGCTTCATGTTTTAGAAGGTTCATTCCAGATTGTGGGAGACACACATTTGTCTTCAGAATCAGGCCTTATCATTATGGATCATTAACAAATGGATGCTGAAAATCAACAAAATGACTAATTCTGCCACATGAATTATTAATCAAAGAGGAGTAACATCCTATCCTATTTTCTTTTGCTTAATAAGTTCTTTTTAATACTATGAACTTGGCAAATGGTGGGAACGGTTGGAATAAGGACTCTTCACAAATGGGGTTAGCTCCTGTCCACCAGTAATGCAAAGACTACATGCAGCCAATGTTTAATAAATACCAACAATGAGCCAGATACCCTGTTTTAGGCACTACTGTGAAAAAAGAAATGAAAATTTGTCCTCATGGAGTTAAGTAAATCAGTTAAGGAAATAATCCATATAATACTCAACACATTATATAATATAAAAGGTGATAAATACTTTGCAAAAAAAAAATATAAAGAGTAGAATAGAAGGACAGTCCTTGGTAGTAAAGGCATTTGGGATACAGAGGAGTTGGTACTTTGCAGGAGGTGCTTAGGGAAGAATGACTGAGAAGTTGATACTAGACCAGGCCTTGCATGAAGTGTGATACCTAGGAGAGTAGCAATCCTTTCAGGCCCCAGACAGGGATCCCTCTGATATGTTAAGGGAATAGCATAAAGGCTAGTGTGATGAGGCCAGATATTTTAAATAATTTTGACTTTGATTCTGAGTGAAATGTGAAGCTTTTGGAAGGTTTTGAGCAATGGATGACATAATTCAAAAAGAAGCAAAAAGAAACAGGCTACTCAGTTGAGACTAAATTGCAGATTGGCAGAGGATCAGGAAGATCCTTTAGTAGAACATTGAGTAGTTAATCCAAGAAAGAACGCATGGTGTCTTGGTCCAAGATACCTTCCAAGCCTTCTGGTTCTTGAAGAAACATTGACATTACTCATTTTCCCAGTTGTTCCTAACTTTAAAATTTGGAATTGTCTTTGATTCAAAAAAGGTAATTCAATCATTTTTGTTGATTGTTACTTCCAAACTACTCTGAGTCAAATATTCTTCTTTCTTTATATTTCCATCAACCTGGACCTGGACTCATTAGCTCATACCTAACTAGCTTCAATAATATTACTGATAATTTTCTAGCTTCAAGACAATTTTGCATTTGCTGGTTTATAATCCTATCTACCATACTTCATTCAGAAACCCTATTGTGACACTTTCCCCCCATACAGCATTAGGTCTAAATAGCTCTGGTTCTGAGTTTTATGCATAATTTGATATCAATTTACTTCTCAAAATTCATTTTACCAATCTAATGAATTTTCAGATTTAATCAAATAAAGTGAGCAGGAAATAATGTTTGTGAAATGTCAACTACACACTGGTCATCTGAGATATGAAAGGAGATTATTAAAAATAGACTTAAAAATAATATTAGTGCCAAAACTAGTTTGGCTCAGTGGATAGGGCATTGGCCTATGGACTCAAGGGTCCCAGGTTTGATTCCAGTCAAGGGCATGTACCTTGGTTTCGGGCACATCCCCAGTAGGGGATAACTTCATAACTTCACTGATCGATGTTTCTCTCTCATTGATGTTTCTAACTCTCTATCCCTCTTCCTTCCTCTCAGTAAAAAAATCAATAAAATATATTTAAAAATAATATTAGTATATGGTATAGTAACTTCAAAGAGAAGTCATTGAAGTAGTTGATATGATGATATGACATGTTTTATAGAAAGTAGAAAAGTTATTCTGAAAAGTGAAATCAGTTGGCAAATACTAGTACAATAGTTTATTTGTTCTGACAGTGGCAGTATGGAAAGATGAGTTAGAGACAAGCAATCAATCAGGAACATCTTCTTGAGTTAGGCCTTTGGATCTTCAAAGTCATAGTCTGAAACAATATTCACAAATTTGTAACCTGAATCTAAGCTAGTGTTATAGATGACATAGGTCCATAAGGCAACTCTTGGTCAATTTCAAGTTCTGTGTTTTCAGTTATGTTTAGAGAAGTATTAAATGTTTGAGATAGAAGCAGTTGCATTTCAAAGAGCTAATCGATTTAATGAAAAGGATAATCAGATATTTCATACTGAAAAAAAAGGGAAAAATCTCAGTGAGCTTTGGAACAAGTATCGATATATCTTTGGTATCCAGTACTTGGCATATGCTATTTAATATTTCCTCTGAAGTTTATTTTTAATAAAAAATTGTAACAAGTGTGTGTGTGTTGTGTATGTGTGTTTGAATGTGTGATGTAAAAGAAAGAGAAATAGAGACACAGGGAGGGTAGGCACAATAATTTTTAAAAAAAGTCAATTCTCCACAAAAATGTTTTGTGGATCGATTAAAGGAAAAGGTGTGTATCATAAAACTAGAATAACAATCTATGTCAGGGATAGTGAAAGCATTATTGGACTGAGAGAATTAAAGTCAAGAGCCTGGGTCCAGATGCGAGTAATCAAAATACATCACTTCTAAATACTTCAATAAACTTGAGAGACAGGATTTCCATCCTAAATAGTTTGAGATTTGAGTTTTTTTCATTTGAATGTGAGAGAACAGGCTGCTTGTCCAGATCATATAATTGAGTTCTCTGTGGGTACATCATGGCCTGCTGCCAGACCAGTCCATGCCATCCTGGCTATAGGAGCAGCTACTAGCCATTGTGCAAAATATCCAGGTACAATCTATTCTGTATCAGAGGGAATAGCACCCATTTCTCACCTTATTTCCAAAAGGTCAGTTCTGAGAGGCTAGAACTCCGAGATAATTTTGGAATTCTGTCATTTGAAGCAACTAGGAGCACTTCAAAACAAAAGAAAAGCAAGCAGTAGACAAAAACACACATGTTAAGTCAACATTCTTAGGAAGAAGAACTAGCTCATATTTTTCTGTAGTTCTCTAGATGATGTTGAGGAGACTGAGGGAAGCTAGGTAGTCAAGAATTGGAAGCATGGACTGGGTGGAGGGATGGTGGAGAAATAGAACCCCAAAACCCGGCTGGGCAGAATTATTAGAATAACCCAACTGGGTGGAAAAGGAAGGGCACATTTTTAATTGTATAGATATTGCTAAGACAGGCAGCCTGCAGATAACCTATCACAAGATAGTGAGTCATATAACCAATCCCTAGAATGTTTTTTTAAGGCAGGATTCTTTGAAAAGACCAATCAGGAGCTAGCAAGACTGTACCCATCCCCTAAAGGCACATGCTTCCTCTCACTCTCTTCTCCCTGGCATGCAACGCTCCCCCACCTTCATTCCTATGGTGGGAAGCACGTCCCTGCACCCACTTGGCTATGGCTATGTGGGCCTCCACACATATACTATTAGATTTTATTTAGCTTGGATGCTAAACTACTCCCCCCTGTAACATGGAAAGGAAGCTCTGGCACTGGCCTACTCCTGGAACCCCAGCTGCTCCTTTCCAAGGACTGGCTTCTCTCAATAATCTTCCGTTCTGCTAATGGCTTTTTGTCGGCAACTTCATTCTTCAATTTTGTGAGACAAAGAACTCAGACTCAACATTTCACCTTTTTCTGTTTGAATATCGATGTTCGCAAAGGTTGGGAACTTTTCGATGGCATCGTAGACTGTGCTTACTCTTTTCATAGCAGTTTCGTATCATGTATGAAGTACACTTTCTTCTTTTTTTGAGATAGATTGAAGGCACCTTAAGAGCGGAGACTAATTCTTGGTTATTTACTTATGTAAGTCTGTTATAGTCTTAGTGATAACTTTGTAATAACCTAGGTTGTTATTTACCTAGCAGGAAAGAAGTGAAATGGATTGCCAACTGTCCAGCTTTGCCAAAAAGCTGTGTTTAACACTCCAAGTCCATTCCCTGCTCATTGATGGACAAAGGCAGTAAGACCCATGCCCAGTAAGGTCTGAGAACAGGGAAGTCTAATTACCTATCAAACACACCTGAAAATGAGTCAGTGGCCAGGGTGGGCATGGGCAGTACAAGCCTGTGGAATCTAAATATATAAACTTCCACACAAAGGAAGAGCCTTTCCTCTCTCTCTCTTGGCCTCAGGTGTGTAGCTCCTGGGCCTGCTGCTGCCGGGGCATGCTCCCCTGTGCTGCACATGGCTCGTGGCCCTGTGGGACTCCAAAGGCGGACTAATGGGCTTTTGTCTGCTCAAAAGCTGCACTTCACAGGCTTATGAAAGCTGTTCACTAGCTCTGTTTCTGATATTGCTGAACTCTCAGCTGCCCCTCTTCCAGGACTGGCTTAAGGGGCAGAGGACTGAGAAAGGTTCCTATTAAAATAAAGCCTTCGTTTGTACTGCATCCTTCTGTGGGAGTTTTAGGAAATTCATTTTCTAAAAATATCATGAGAGTCTCATTCCCACTAGTGTCTGGGAAGTCTTGCCCTTTGATTTCATCGTCAACATTCGTACACATTGTCTGGTGTATGTTAGGTTCTTAGAAATAGTTCTTTTATAAATATTCTTGATGCATATGAGATTATACAATTTCAAATCTTGCCTTTTCGTCCCTTTGGAAGTAGCTCCAGCATCTATTGGCAGGGTCAGTTTTCTCTGTTTGACCAGCACTGGTTCCTCACCATACACAGGCAGGAAGAATGTCTATAGTAACATTAATAAAACAAGTCTCCAGAGTGTCTCTTGTGAGGCCACTCTTCAAAGCCCTCTGTATCAGGGTTGCCTTAACAGAGTATATGGATGTTTAAAACTACAGGAATGCATGCTCTCATAGGTCTGGAGGCTAGAAACCCGAAATCAAGGTGTTAGCTCTACTTCCTCTGAAGGCTCTAGTGAAGAAGAATATTTTCTTGCCTCTTCCACGTTCTGTTAGCCTCAACTATTCTTTGGCTTGTTACAGTATAACTCCAACTTCTACTAGTACATCCATTTCCACATAGCCTTCTTTCTTCTTTGTATCTCTGTTCTCTCCTTTTTTTCCTAAGGATACATCATTGGATTTTGGACTCCCCATAAATTTGCAATGATTTAATCTCAAGATTTTTAACTAACTACATAGGCAAATTAAAAAAAAAAAATCACAATCTGAAGCTCTTTGTGACATGATTTTCTTTTGTTTTGGGGGGGTGGTTAGAGGGGAGGAGAACGCTATCAATTCAGTATGCCAGAATAGTCAAACACTAATTAGAAATTGTCTGTGTTAAAGGGTTAACTTTGTGTTAGTCCTATAACAAATATCCCATAAGACAGCTTTGTGAAATAATCAGAAAATTTCTACTTTAAGTGATAAACTAAATTTACTGCATTTCAAGAATCAATAAAAAATGGAAAAGGATACCAAATAGCTTTTGTCTAATTATTTTAAAAGTGCTTTGTTTTGCTTCTGGGGGAAAATTAGAATAATTGTTAAAAATTATCATTAAGCACCATTTATGCAGATGTAAATGTTGTTTCTGTATATAAGAACTTCATTAAGCAGATTCTATATTCACTTTAATGACTCATAATACAACTTTAGCTGTAACAAATCATTTTTACTATGGCAAGGAAAGATATCCTTATATAAGGATAGGGTTTTTAAAACAGATTCTAGAACTCAGTAACCATGAATTTTCACATTTTTATCATACATTTGTTATGCTAGTAAAAATATATGCTTTATGTTAAATACTTTAGATCTTAGTGAAATTTCTTCCTTGTAACAAAAAAATAAAACTATTGAAATATAAATAACATTATACAAGCACTCAGTGTTTTAATCTTATAAAATATATCTGTGAATTAAGAATATCTGGAAATTTAAGAAACTGATGCTCTGTAATTAATTGAACACAATTTCTGCAAAGTTTAGGACATTATAGTTCAATAAATTTCCTTCTATTTACTTTCTTTATTCTACAGTATCTGTAAACAGAAAACATGAAGATATTGACTCTGAAATAGTATATACATTTTTTAATAATTTATTTTATGAAAATATTAGTTAAATCAAATTATTATTTTAATCATGTGTGAATATGGTGTTTTGACTATAAAATATGTGAATAGCCCTTGCATATAACTATTATCAATTCCAAATTATACATGAGAATATGAATAAAGGTAAAGCATTAGTTTTATAATGGTTTTATAAAAAAAAAACAGTACATTGAAAGCAAGCATATTTTAAATAGTTACATTTCTGATGTGTGATTTCAGAAGATAACATTTATGTTCAATTTAACTATATTACATTTATAGAGTTATGTATTATGCATTTGATTATTAGGTGACTTAAGTAAATCAAAATAATAAATATATGACTTCAGGTTAAGTTTACTCCTTGCTGTTTGCTCTAACAAGAAAAAATAACTGATGAATTATAAAATAGCAATATGCTTTAACATCTGCCTAAGAGCATCATATCAGGAAGAACAAGGAGCTTTATGTCTAACTCTTACAGCCTGTAGCTTGCTGTAAATTCATAGGCAGCATTCCTTTTGGGAAACAAATAAAATCAAATATTGACTTTGTGGAAAATTAAACACATTGTGGGAATTGTGTAGGTTACACTTTTAAGATAAAGTAGGACATATTTAACTTGCCCTGAAACAAAAAATAATCATTGACAGCATTCTCTAATATCTTTATTTGTTCAAACAAGAGAAATAAGTAGTGCATAACACATGAGAATGCTACCATTTTTGGAAAAATAAATACTAGGGATGCAGAGCATTGTATCAGAAAAAGTAAAGGTGCAAGTAAAAGATAAGACTGAACCTTAAAATATATAAAGTGGAAAAAAAGCACAAGATACTAGTATTTGTTCATTGCCAGTTTCAAGTCAACATGAAAATTAAAGTTATAGCTTCATAAAGTTTAACACGATAAAAGAAACACTAATTGAATAAAGACAGTTTCTTCTTTCCTTCCTTTTTTTTCAAGCTAAATTTATTTTCTCATTGCATGGGTTTATTTACTGTATTCTCTTACTCCTACTTCACCTGTGTACAATCCTATTTCACTCTACACTTAAGATTTAACTCTTATTGTAGTTCCTTATTTCTGCTTTTCTTCACTAAGATAGATAAAATAATTTTCTTCCTTTTTACCCCCAATTTTACATCTGTTTCCTACAAATAGGAATTTCCTGGAGAGGTTATGAAATAATGTAATAGAAAGAATGTTCATTATGCTAATGCAAAAGTGAAGCAGAATCAATATGAATACATGCCACATACTAGTATTCATTTAAAGTTGATTATGTATTATTTCAAATTTGCACATGGAAAAGTTCTACCTATAGCTTCTGTATTACACATGTTCATTTTTCTCTCTATTGTTAAGGTGCTAAAGTCTAAATATTAGATTTAAAGGTAATTTTAGTTCAATGCACTTTTATTTACACATATTCATGAACATACTAGTATATGAATATATACATAGGTAAATAAGCAAATATATATATATATATTTTAATATATTTTATTGATTTTTCATAGAGAGGAAGAGAGAGGGATAGAGAGTTAGAAACATCAATGAGAGAGAATCATCGATCAGCTGCCTCTTGCACACCCCCTACTGGGGATGTGTCAGCAAACAAGGTACATGCCCTTACCCGGAATCGAACCCAGGACCTTTCAGTTCGCAGGCCGACGCTCTATCTACTGAGCCAAACCGGTCTCGGCAGCAAATATATTTTTAATGCATTGTGTTTAAAAGTTTCTGTTTTTCAATTGGATGTAGTAATTTATATCAGGTCAGTAATCCAACTACAAAAAAAAAAACAACAAAAAAAAAAAAAAAAAAAAAAAAAAAACTAGACAAGCCAGATTAACTAGAGAAATCATCTCTTTGAAGATATAGATATCTTCAGTGGCAATGATATCTAGAGGGACTAAAGAGACAAAAGAGGACTTCAGCTGATGTCATAACCACTTTCATTCTGGAAGACTTTGCTATTTATGAACAAGTATCAGAGACTGGACCTTTGTATTGGCAGAAAGTTACTGGCAATGGACAGAGAGCTTTTGATGGGAACTTGGGATCAAACATGCAGAACATGTGCAAATCAGGGTTTTTACACAGTGAGAACCTAACATCTAAGCCAAGTTCTACAATGAGGCAGAGTTCTCTCAGTATTGTGAGAAAAAATTATAGAATCAAGCATCAATCAAGGGAGAGGACCTCCTGGACACTAGAATAGGAGTTTGAAACCCATGGGAAGTCAAATGAAAATAAGTTGTTCACACTTTTCCTGGGTCTTCAATCCATGTTGAAAGTATTGTTTCTATTTGGGCAAAGGTAATTAGCTTTACATTATCTAAGAGAAAGGCTTATTCATCTCTCAAAGAAGATAATATTATCTGTAGGTGTTAAAAAACACAGAACATATGCATATATGCCTAGCCCAAGGGCAAAAATGTGGTAAAGGTCTGGACTGGGATCAGGGCTGGGTCGCGAGAGGCCAAGGGAGGGAAATGGGGGAACATCTATAATACTGTCAGCAATAAAAAAAAAAAACAACAAAAAACCATCTAACAAAGAGGGGATATGCTAATTGACCCTCACACTGTCGCTAAGATGGTGTCACCCACAGCCAATAAGGAGGGAGTATGCTAATTGACTGCCATGCCCTCAAAGATGGCAGTGCCCACAGCCATAAGATGGTGGCACCCAGGCCCCTCAGCCCCGCTGGGGCATCAGTTGCATGGCAAGGCCAGGCCTGCCACCTTGGATGGTGGCTGCCCAGCTGCCCAGGACTCTCTGAGGCTCAGATAACCAGGGCTGGCCAAGGCTTCTGCTGCTGGCAGTGGCAGCAGCAGAGGTGTGATGGGTGTGTCACCTTCCCCTGATCGCCAGGTCACCTCCCACCCCTAAGGACTCCCAGACTGTGAGAGGGGTCAGGCCAGGTTGAGGGACCCCCACTTCAGTGCATGAATTTTCATACACTGGGCCTCTAGCTAATCAATAAAATGTACAGTATCTATCATTAAAACAAAATTACTAAGCACAACAAAAAAGCATAAGCAAAAGAAAAAGAAAACCACAGTAAACTCAGATCTATTGTGATCCCCATATTGAAAATAGTAGGATATTTCACTAGAACATTGACATCAATAAAAAAGAATCAATTGGAAAGAAGCAAATAAGATAACAAAAGAAATGATCAAAACCTTGAACAGGCACTTAACAAAAGATGGCTTTATAATGGTCAATAAACATAAGAAAACTTATCAACTTCATTCTCAATAGGAAAATGTAAATTAAAGCTACAAGTGATACTGCCTCTACACACCCACTATAATGAATATGAAGAAAAAGTCAGAAAGTAGCAAGTATTATTAAGCATGTATAAATTTGTGGATTCACTTTTAAAAACCATTTGGCAGTATCTTATAAAGCAGAATATTTAGAATCAATTCATTTAGGTCCAGAAATTTCAACCCTTGATATCTGTCTAATATATGTTCAACAAAAGATGTACATAAGACATTCAAAATGGCTCTATTTTATAATATTTAAAATTTGAAACAACACAAATGCCTATTTACTGTAGAATTATTATAGTGTACAGTAATAATATACTATTAAGCAATGAGAATAACAAAATAAAGACTACAAAAATAAACATGGAAGAATGTCTCAAAAATAATGCTTAGCAAGTAACCCAGATACTGAAGAATACATAATTTAGATTCTATTTACATTAAGTGCAAGAAAATGGAAAATTGATCTAACGTGCTTGAGTTTAGGATGAGGGTTTTATGATTAGAATGGAGCAAAAGTAACAATTTTGTAATGTTAATAATGCTCTAATTCTCACTTGGATATTAGTTATATACTTAGGTGTACCGGTTAATAATGTGGATTTTTTTCAATAGATGGTGTTACACACAAGTTGATATATATGCAATTTGATATGTATATTATTTTGTGATATTGACAAGTTTCAAAACTTCATATGTCAAATTTTCTGAAGGTGTTAACATCACATATATTTTTATGCTTAAAAATTTGAATTTCTTTTCAAAAAAGAACATGTGCTCAAAGTTTTAATTCATTACTTTATTTTGAAGAAAAGTGCTGCTAAAAGTTATCATATACTTTGGAAAGCTTATGGTGAAAATGCTCCATCTCAAGATACTTGTGAACACTGGTTTAAATGCTTTAAAAGTGATAATTTCAATGTGAAAGACAAAGAACTTCCAGGTCAACCAAAAAAGTTTGAAGACCAAGAATTACAAGCATTATTGGATGAAGATGCCTGTCAAACTCGAAAACAACTTGCCAAAAGATTAAATGTTGCTTGTGCTGATTGATGGCATAGGCACTTTCTGAGCCGCACTTCAAAACATAGGAAGAAGTGGAAAATTGGGTCTCAGAATGGTTTGCCTCAAAACAAGAAAAGTTCTATTGGGATGGTATCCACAAATTACATGAAAGATGGGAGAAATGTGTAGCTAGTGATGGACATCACTTTGAATAAAGTCCTTTTGATGTTTCTCTTGAAATTATCATGTTTACTTTTATTACAAAATCCACATTAGTAACCAGTAATAACTTTATGAAAATACATTGAACTGTTCACATAATTTTTGCTTATTTCTTTGTTATATTTCAATAAAAGTTTTACATAAACAATAAAAGTAATACTTTTTAACTTAAAGTCATGTGAAATTTTAATGAACACAAGAGAATTTATACTACTAAAATAATGTTATATTCAGACTTTACACTATATTTATCTCTACTGATGAGGTTAACAATATTTAATTAATTGCCTATATTTTTGGAATTGCTTTTAAATTCCTTTGTACAAATTATTTGTGAAAATCAGAATTATTACAGTATTTAAACTTTTCCACCAATATTCAATGCATTACAAAAAAGTAGCCCTGGCCGGTTTGGCTCAGTGGCTAAAGCATCAGCTTGAGAACCTAAGGGTCTTGGGTTTGATTTATAGTCAAAGGCATATACTTGAAGTTCAGGTTTGATCCGTGACCTAGGTCAGGGTTCATGTGGGAGGCAACCAATTAATGTGTATCTTTCTCACATCAATGTTTTTCTCTCTCCCCCTCCTCCCTTCCACTCTTTCAAAAATCAATGAGGGGGAAAATATCATTGGGTTAGGATCAGTAAAAAAATAAAATAATAATTAATAAATAAAATTTAAAAGGAGTAAATGGAGAGAATTGTACATTAAATTATTACAACCAGTAATAAGAAGGAAGAACAAGAGTATCCTTGAAAAGTTGAAACTTAAAGGCACTGTGGTATTGACAATAACTACTTTGCTTTCCAGATAGATTTGAAATAGTTATAATCCTAAAACAAAAGCAACACAGGTCGTCTTGATGACATTCCCAAGGAAAAGTGAGAATGAAATAAATTATTTTATTTAAGAATCTTGTTATGACTATCCTGTTCATAAAAATGTAACCTAGTCAGCAAGTCACTTTATTTACAATGGCTGGTATACACAGATATGACCACACAGGTATCATAAATATGACATTTTAAGAGGTTTCTCATGAGATAAGTCAACATGCCAGTTTTTAGCCAAGTATAAGTACAAAATGCACAAGGAATAGGCTCACTATTTAATGTTCTTATCTATTGAAAGTTACACTTAAAAGAGAGCTTTGATATAAAAATTTAGCCAGGTAAATTTGAAGATCTAATTGGCTTTTCTAAGAGATTTGTGAATGAAGTAGCATTCCATCTAGCAACTAGAAAGGAGCTCAGAGAAGTTGTAGGAAATGTAGGGGTTTGTAGAAACTCCTACAAGGAGTTATTAAAACCTGTTAACCGAACGGGATGTATAAATACGTCAAATGTAAACAATATCCAGAACGGGTAGGACGTATGAATACGTCCTGGAAATATATGTTGCGCCCTGAGAGAGACGGTATATATTTTTTGTAATTTTTATAAATGTTTTTTTTTAAATTTATAATTTTTTAATTCGATGTTTCCATTTTTTGTTGGTATTCTTTTCTATTTGTTTGTAATTTTGTATTTTCCTTTGTGCTTTATATATAAAAAACGAAAAAAATATATATTTCGTTTATTTTAATTAAGTATAAAAAAAATAATATACTGGGTGTGACTTACTGACACGTCCTAGTGAAAGAGTATGCGCCTGTTGTACCTTGTGTAATTACAAAGGGAACTCCCTGGTTAACAGGTTAACAAAAGAAAAGAACAGATTCTTTTTAGACCAGGGCATTTTCCTTCAGGCTGAAGGGAACTTCAGGGTTTTATCATGCAGATTGCCTCTTCTTACTATTGGGGATAAGAAAGGTTTACCTCTGAGAGATTACTTTGTGGTGTTGACCAGAAAATTCTGCACAAGTTGTTTAAGGTTAAATTTCTAGGAGAAATTGAAAGATCAGTTAGGTCAGGTATTAAATCTAGGTTTGGTATTAGGGGCTGTAGCACAAGTGACACCATTTTGAACCTGTGGTTTTCTCTTTAACAGCAAATAGAAATGGATTGTGAAAGCATATGTTTTCTAGAGCTCATCAAAGGATAGAATTCTGATACCTATTTGTGTGTCATTTATTGTTTTAACTTTCTATTTATTCAACTTTGACAAGATACCTGGATTTTGCCCAAAAGACTGTTTTAGTGCCCATTTTGTTGCCAGAGATATTGATTCTCAGTTCTTGAGTTAGGCAAGAAAGAATTCAGAGCCCAAAACTCTAGCACAAGTGGAAATTTATTTAGGATGCAAATGGAAAGTACACTTGAAGAGAAGATTTAAGTGGGCTGTTCAGAAAGCTAACAGCCTTTTAGAAAGAAAGTCAGAGACATAGAGAAGTGAGCCAGCTGGATTGTGTGGACTCAGGAAATAAGCAACAGAAGCAAAAGAATGGCTCTTAGAAACAGGTTCAGGGGGTTAGCTCAGGATGAGCTGCTACTGCTTACTGCTTCCCTGGTGGCAAGTCTCATGGGGACCCTTAGATCATAGGAAAAAAATAACAAAAATATAAGCCTAGAGAAGAAATGCATGGGTGTTTTGTACAGTCAGAGAGAGCATGCTAGCATGCACCTGCACACTGAATCCTTTAAGTTAAGTGTTTTTATCTGTTATCTAAAGGCAGGAATTTTAAGGGAGGGAAGGATCTCAATAAAATATTCATCAGCTTTCCAGGTGTGTACTTTAATATGCTGATGCATCTATAAGCATAACCAATGGATGCAAAACGCTGGGGGGTGAGGGCATGTATGGGAATAGGTTGGGGGGCCAATGGTAACATTGGTAACACATATAATATCTTAATAAAAATAATAAATCTAAAAAATTTTTAAAAAATGATAATATGCTGATGCATCAAAACTAGAATATAGATCATTCTCTGGTCAGTTTCACCTTCAAAGAATGTCACAAACAGACACCAGAAAGAGGTGTATCTGTCCCTGCATAGTCTGGAATGTGTAAGATAAGACCATTCAAGTATTATCTGCCTAAATTGCTCCGTCAGTTTTTCAGCTATCTTCCTCAGTTTCCCCATTCCATCTGTCAAGTAATTTCCCCAGCTTCTGACTATACTTGCCTCAATTTCATCATTATCAATCAGTTTTATTTTTTAATCATTCTTTTAGATAGTGAGCTAGGCTGCAATGTCATGGAAATTTTTTTCAACAATCCAGTAGTTAGAAATCTGATGTTTTCTAGCAGGAAAACTCCATTTATGTGCAGGTGTGTTTGCTTGTTTTCCATGTGCTTCGGTGAAGTTGCTGTCCTGAGACCATAACTCCTTTTGCAGTTCCCCCTTGTATGAACCACCTCATGGCTGAGTCGAACCTATATTTTAATGTTGTTGACCAATACATAAAACAATAGTTGTTTATGTATCTGAAATTGTGCTTTTCCTCCCAACCCAGCCAATCAAAAATTTTTATCCACAGAAATAAGAGGGATTTTATATTGGGTGTATGCACTTTGCCCCCTACATCCAAACACTCATATCAACAACATTAGGGTGGTCGTGGCCTTTGTCCACTGTGTATTTTACCTGAAGCTGCTGTGATTTTTCTCAAAAAAAGAAGTGGCAGGTGGCCCTTGTATGTTTTCCTTCAGTCTGATAAGATCAGTATTTTGTCATGCTATTGGTTTTTCTGGCTACTGACCTAAAGAAAGTTTCCATTTGTTATTTTCAGTGGATTCAGGGTCAGGTTAAATTGTGTAAGTGCCTTGAGAGCAGTAAGTATAAAAGCTAAGTACTCAGTAGTACATAAGACAACATTAAATTGCATAAAATAACAGACTTTGAAATAGAGAATCATATTATAAGTTTTGGGTCTGTCACTTTCTAACTATGGGAAATTAAACAAAGTGTATCAGACCGTAAACTTGGATTTGAATTCTTTGTCTGTAAAATAGAATAATTATAACTGTAGAATACATGCCTCTAGGATTCATCTTCTTAGAAAAGAAACAGCCTGTGGCCAGTTGGTTTCTGAATTTCCCAGAGCAAACAGGATGTGGAGGGTGGGGAGAGGGTATGAGAGCTGTGCCTGTGGCTGTTAGCACATGTTCCAGGAAGATTCCCTTAGACAAAGGGAGGTGAAGATGACTAGAAAAGGCCTCAGTCCATTTTTTTAAAATAACACTACAGGAAAGAAAAAGACTTATGCGTTTGGGATAGACTGTAAAGTCCATACCACTCAGTCAATGAGGAACTGGAGGAGGAACTCCTCTTACACAGTAGAATAAATATTGCATTGCTAGCTAATTCCGGTGTGCTTGAGACTATTATTATAAGTCTCATTTTTGCTATAATTGTGTCTCTGAGTCTGTCCTTTGAATTCGGATAGGTGAGCATTTTCTCATAATAATCATTCTTAGGTTTGCTGTGGAGATTAAATAATGTGACTAATATAAAACAATTAGAAGAGTGCTTGGCAGGTATTACACATTACCTTAAGGCAAGTTACAATATTATTATTACAAATATTCTTAAAAGATGTCTTCTAATATATGACTTGCTACTGTAGAATATTAAGGCTTAATATCTAGTTTTATTGATAATTGCTATGATTCAATACTAGGTAACATAACTTGTTTTGTTTATAATAAACCAGAGGTCCAGTGCACAAAATTGTGCATGGATGAGGTCCATAGGCCTGGCCGGTGATCATAACTGATCAGGGCCTTCTGGCTGCCAGCTGGGGCCTTCTTTCCATTTAACTGTTAAATATCTACTCTACCCAGAGTGGTACAAAAAAAATGCAAGATAAAATCTTTGCCTTTAAGAACATTAAAATCTAGTATTCTTTACATACTAGAAAAAGAGAGGGAGGGAGAGAGGAAAATAATGAGAGTATCTGAAAACATTATTGTAGGTTAAGAACTGATGCCATAATGTCATTTAATTATATTCACTTATGTATTCCTTTAATTTCTTGACGATGTATACAATACTTTATGCATTTAAATCTTGTTAATTAAATTTCCCAGATAGAGATAGATACAATTTTTTTGTAAAAGTAAAATATAAATACACTACATGCCTTTAAAGATAGTATATATATGTTTTTTCTTTTTTAGCCTTAAGCCAAAAAGAAAATCTAAATTTAAAATAAGAGAGACAGATATCCTAGGTGACCTGGGGCATGGTAGAAAAGTTTATTGTCTCAAACAGTGGGTTTCCTAAAAATAACGTCTGTGGAGAATACAGGTTATTTACATTGTCAAAGAAAATTTGTGGCAGAGTTAAGCAGACAAGGAAGACTCTATTCAAGAATACTGCAATAGGGGATGAGACTATTGTCATATGAAAAAAGAGAATGAATTTAACATTACTGAAATAAAAGGCAGGAGAGGAGAGTGGACTCTGGAGTGAGCTAGTGGACGAGTACTGGAGGACATTGGTTAATGTGATTAGGTCTGTGTTCCTTAATAAGAGCTTATGGAAATTAGTCTCCTGTACTCCCACAGGAACTGGCAGATATGGGTGCTGTGTTCCTTGTTGCTTGCATTTAAAAAGATAGCTCTCAGAAAGACATTCTTCGGTTAATCAATTGGCAAGAGGCTGGGAAAAGATGCATATCTCAAAGGAACAGAGAGATAATTAATAATTGGAACTTTTCTGAATTAAAAGCTCTAATAGTGGTTCTCAACCTTTCTAATGCCGTGACCCTTTAATACAGTTCCTCATGTTGTTGTGGTTCTGATGGTCTTAGGCTCTACAGCAGTGGTTCTCAACCTGTGGGTCACGACCACTACATGAGGAACTGTATTAAAGGAATTGTATTGTGGCATTAGAAAGGTTGAGACTCACTTTCCTAAGAAAAGCAATGTCAGGGGTCCTGTAGTCAAGAAAAAATGTGCCTAATAGAGTCAATTTGAGGGGGAATAGTAAAGGCTGTCTTTGTCAAAATTTTTTTTTAATTATTTATTTATTTATTTATTTATTTATTTATTTATTTATTTATTTTTCTGGGTGCAGTGAACTTTATTGATGGTGCACGACAGACAAAGTAGGGCTTCCTACGCCCCTCCCCTTCTTCAGGGGGTCTGGGGTGTAAACGGTGGTCAGGAGGTTCTCAGTGTGTCGGGGACTGATCTGGGCAAGGACGCCCCAGCAGTGGAGGGCCTCTCTTCCTCCTGCTGGGGCTGGGGGTCCAGAGGGCTCTCACTCCTTAGAGGCCATGTGGACCATGAGGTCCACCACCCTGTTGCTGTAGCCAAATTCATTGTCATACCAGGAAACAAGCTTGACAAAGTGGTCATTGAGGGCAATGCCAGCCCCAGCATCAAAGGTGGAGGAGTGGGTGTCACTGTTAAAGTCGCAGGAGACAACCTGGTCCTCAGTGTAGCCCAGGATGCCCTTGAGGGGGCCCTCTGCTGCCTGCTTCACCACCTTCTTGATATCATCGTATTTGGCAGCTTTCTCCAGGCGGCAGGTCAGATCCACAACCGACACGTTGGGGACGGGGACACGGAAGGCCATGCCAGTGAGCTTGCCATTCAGCTCAGGGATGACCTTGCCCACGGCCTTGGCAGTTCCAGTGGAAGCAGGGATGATGTTCTGGGCAGCCCCTCGGCCATCACGCCACAGCTTCCCAGAGGGGCCATCCACGGTCTTCTGGGTGGCCGTGATGGCGTGGACTGTGGTCATGAGTCCCTCCAGGATGCCAAAGTTGTCATGGATGACCTTGGCCAGGGGGGCCAAGCAGTTGGTGGTGCAGGAGGCATTGCTGACGATCTTGAGGGAGTTGTCATACTCCTCATGGTTCACACCCATCACAAATATGGGGGCATCCTCAGAAGGGGCAGAAATGATGACTCTCTTGGCTCACCCTTCAAATGAGCCCCAGCCTTCTCCATGGTAGTGAAGACTCCGGTGGACTCCACAACATACTCAGCGCCAGCATCACCCCATTTGATGTGGGCGGGATCTCGCTCCTGAAAGACGGTGATGGGCTTCCCGTTGATGACAAGCGTCCCGTTCTTGGCCTTGACGGTGCCTCTGAACTTGCCATGAGTAGAATCGTACTGGAACATGTAGACCATGTAGTTGAGGTCAATGAAGGGGTCGTTGATGGCGACAACTTGCACTTTGCCAGATTCCATCGCAGCCCTGGTGACCAGGCGCCCAATGCGGCCAAATCCGTTCACTCCGACCTTCACCATCGTGTCTCAGGGTTGTGGCTGCTGGCACAGCATGGGAGGAAAGGCTGTCTGACGAACAGGAGGAACAGAGAGCTTCAAAATTATTTTTCAAAAGACGTATTTATATATATTTTTTTAGATTAGAAAGCAAAACAAAAAATGAACCATCAAAAGAAGCTAACAACAACAATGAATGCTCTACTACACTAAATACATAGCCAAATAAGTGAGAAGTTCCAATATGTGACTATGTTGCTAATTCAGTCTTGCTATTTAATATTTAACAAGACTCACAATTAATGAAAATACATTACAAAGGACCAAGAAGATAAGCACCTAACATTGACCAATGTCTCATTATTATAATAAAAATCGCACACACATACCCCACTGTTTTTGGATCTTGAACTTGAACTTAGAACCATCACTATGTTAATACACAGCACAATGACTCAAAGGCTGCCCTACTTGCCAGATTACATTTCACTCAATATGAACAGATGGTCTCTCATTTAGATAAACTGTACCTCAAAACAAAATATTCATTTTTCTGATTTATGGAAGATACATAATCTGCTAACTATTTTTCTAACTATGGTATTTAGATAAGTAAGAGAAACAGTTGTAATTTTGGTGAAACTACCTATTAGCAATTGGTGATTTACTGAGGACCACATTTTCATTTCTAGTTTTGAAAGTTAAAATATATTTTAAATTCTGTCCATGAATGAAAAATGTTTTTTATGCCAATGATATTGACACTTCAAAACTTAAAATGATTATTGCTGAATTGCAAAATTCTATCTAATATAAAAGAGTAATATGCAAATTGACCACACCTCCCCCTGCACTCACAAGCCACACCCACCAGCCAATTAGGAGCGAGTATTCAAATTAATCCAACCAAGATGGCTGCAGCCATAGAATGAACTGGAGGCTTGGGTTTCCCCAGCAATGGAGGAAGCCAAGCTATCTGCCTGCCCTGGCCTGCCTTGGCCTCTGCTTAAGGCTACAAAGTTTCAATTATAGAAGATAAATAAATCCCAGATTCCAGGCCTACACTTGGGTCACCAGGGGGCATGACCAACATGCAAACCACCACAGGCCCCTCACCCAGGTCACCCTATGCCCCAAGGGAAACCACCTGATCCAGAATACCCTTCAGGGCAAACCAACAGACCCCTATCCATGTACAGGACTCTAGCCTATCTAATCCTATCTAATTAAAGAATAATATGCGAATTGATCATCACTCCAACATGCCAGATGGCTGCTCCCATGTGGTCAAAGATGGCTGCCCCCATATGGACACAAGATGGCTGCCACAAGATGGCTAGCAGGGCTATGGGGAGGGACCAGGCCTGCAAGGGAGGGCAGTTGGGGGAAATCAAGCTTGCAGTGGAGGGCAGTTAGAGGTGACTAGGCTGGCAGAGAGGGAAGTTGGGGGCAACCAAGCCTGCAGGGGAGGGCAGTTAGAAGTGACCAGGCTTGCAAGGGAGAGAAGTTAGGGGCAAACAGGCTGGCAGGGGAGCAGTTAGGCATCAATCAGGCTGTCAGGGGAGTGGCTAGGGGGTAATCAGGCTGTCAGGCAGAAGCAGTTAGGGGCAATCAAGAAGAAAGGCAGGTAAGCAGTTGGGAGCCAGCAGTCACATTGGGCCTAAATGGGCAGTCAGATATCCCTCAATGGGTCCCAGATTGGAGAGGGTGCTGGGTGAGCTGAGGGACAGACAACCCTCCCCCCCCCCCCATGCCCAAATTTCATGCACCGGGCCTCTAGTTAAATTATAAAATGAGACTACAGAACTAAATATCAATAAAAGCTATATTCAGTGACTTCCCAAATAGCTCTAAATTTTTAAAAAATACAATTGAAGTTTTGAAGAATGCTGATAATTATTTAGTGGAGGGGAAGGATAAGAATGACAAGATTCTCTCAAGAGAGAGAAAATGAGGGTTTGATTTAAATTATATGTTGTTTTCTAATTTCAACAAGAAAAACTGCCATTTCAATATGTGAACAATTACATAATCATAGTCATCACACTACCATCACCATCACCATCATTACAATCATCATCACTACCAAATCACCATCATCATATATAAACCTAAGTGGGGGAAAAAACAAAATAAAACATTTACCTTAGATCCAAATTCTCCTCCAACTATTAAATTTTGCTCTTTCTCTAGATCAGTTTAAGAGCTTCTCTGTCCATCTACCATTATAAAAATCCTCCACAGAAACTTCACTAGTTAAAAATATCAAATGCACACAAGTAGATTACCAAAATCAATGTTTGCTATTCTTCTGAACCATTTAACATCATCATCCTTAACATTATCAGTTGTCGCAAACCCTGTATGTTGTACCAAATCCACCTAGTTGGCCAAGCCAAAAGACCAAGATTATGCTTGGTTCTTTGTTCTTCGTTACTTTATATACCATCTCTATAGTTGTTATGTCTATCTACGGTATTTCTCTAAATATCCACTGCCATTAATCTTGTTTAAATCAGTCAATATTGTCTTGATTACTGCATTTCCCCACTAACTTGTCACCCTTTTTCTCTTGTACTCTGCCATCTATTCTCTATATAATATGCAGAATTACCCTTAAAAATAGAATCGTATTGCTCCTTTTAATTTTTTAAAATGACTTTTCAGTGAATTTTGGTAAAAATTTAAACTCATTTATTTGATTTTTATTTCTCAGAATATATATTTATTGATCTCAGAATGATAGAGAGAGGGAGAGAGAGATAAACATCAATGATGACAGAGAATCATTGATTGGCTCCCCGCCCACCCCCTCCATTCTCCCTACTGGGGATTGAGCCTACAACCCGGGCATGTGCCCTGACTGGGAATCACACCATGACCTTCTATATTATAGGTCAATGCTCAATCACTGAGCAGTGCTGGCTGGGCAAAATATTTAAACTCATTAAGTGATCTTCTGGCTGAAGCTCCTACTTATCTACGAAACCTATGATTGCACCATTCTTCTCCTTGACCAGTTACCAGTAGTTCTCCATGGCCTGACCACCTTCCATTTTTCTCAAACATAGTTATAGTCTTTATTTTTGAAGGGCTTCACACAAGAGGTTGTTCTTTCCTGCTAAGTTATTTTTTCATAGCTATTTTCTACCCATATGTTTGCATATAACCAAACTCATACAATTGTATGCAGTAAATATGTACAATTCATTGTACATCAATTATCCCTCAACATAGTTAGCTGCTAAAATAAAATAATCAGTTTCAATTTACTTCCTCAGAAATACTTTAGCTCATCTCTCAATATTAATTTTTCTTTTGCAATTTTTCCCTATCTCTTTTCCCTCTTAATTTTGTTCATATCCCATATCTCAATTTGCAATTACATTTGTAATCATGGTAAAATTGCCTATCAGCTCTGGAGATTGACTGTGGGTCACTTTTATATTTAGACTTATAAGTTAAAATATATATATTTAAATTTTATTCCATAAATTAGACATTTTAATCTTACTTCATTTTTTTACAACAATTTTTAAATTATGCCTGCCAGTGGCATAGTGTCTACAGTATGCTTTGGGTGATAGGGAACATGTACATACGTTTACTGCTTTATTCAGTGCAGCACAACACTCGGCACATAGAGTTCTAAGTTATATATAAATACAGGGTGGGGCAAAGTAGGTTTAAAGTTGTGAGTACACAAAGCACAGAGTTTATTCTTGTATTATCAGTTATTAATTATTATATTATTTTTCATTTGAGCAACTGTAAACCTACTTTTGCTTCACCCTGTATATTTTGAATCAAATACTAAAGAAGGAAGGAAGATGAAGTCTCTTTGTTTCTCCACAAAAATAAAATTTGAAAAACTTTTGTAAATTGCCACCACTTTATTAACCATAGTCTAGGGGAAATTTTTTTTAAATCTTTTTCTTACCACAAAGACACACTTATCAAAAGAATGACACCATAAAAAAATGGTGTTTTATAATAGAACGGTATCATTCTTTTAACAAACACTACTTGGTTAATCTAATCTACCAAGAAGAACATTTAAATTACAAAAATAAAACAAAAAGCTCCCATACATTATATCTTAGGCTGCTGCTGCCTTGATTTCATAAGTGCTAAATTTTCCTATATGTTTGGAAGGAACATGGTATAACTGAAGCCTGCCGATGAGTATTTCTGAATGTCATTGTTTAGATGATATTGAGAGAAAAATACTTTTTATCAACTGCACATTCCCTCCCATCCTTTGAGAAATCGAATAATAAAAGAACTGAGTCCTCATCTGAAGGAGACAACCATCTACCAGTCTACTTGAACACAGCTGGAAGTCCTAATGAATAAGAACAGTGAGTTCTCCTTCAAGCAAGGTTAATTTGGAGCTTTTCTGCCTTCAGAATCATCCATAAATTAATTTCTTCAGCCTATAACATTTTTATTAGTTCTTGCAGGAGAAAATTTGAATGTAATGTGCATAAAATTTCTATGTCCTATTTTCTGCTTAAATACCAAACAGAAATGTTTGGCTATATTGTATGCTTATCAATTAGCAGTGTTATCAAAATACACGAGTTTTAGGAATGAATAAATCTAAATTGTGTATTAATTGGTAATTTTTCTTTATTTTTATAATTTTAAATGTATTTTCTAGTGCATATTTTAATATGAGGTAGTCTTCTTGCTTTTCAGTTTTGCTATACATAATCAATTGTGATTTATACTTGTTGAAACCTATATATTTTTTCACTCTTTGTCTCTAGTGCCTGATTCTATGAACATTATCACTTATTTAACCACTTCTCCTAAATTAGCCAGGTTTCCTAAGTAACAAAATGGGATTTGGACTAAAAATAATGACTGGCAGACCATCTATCAAGATTGGACTCTTTTATTATTAAACAATGTATGGCTAGCCTTTTCTAACCTAATCAAATTATACAATAGTATTTAGCCAAAAAAGCATTCCTTTTATGCAACTAGCTTATAATATACTCCAAGAGTCTTATATAGTGATAGTGTGGAATTTTGGAATTTCTAAATTGTGATAAAATGTGAAAGAACTATACAGCAAAGTGCTTATAGCAGGTAATATCATATTGTATACTTAAATTTTGCTAAGTGGGTAGATCTTATATCAAGTGTTCTTACACAGCTTGTAACTTTCTGACACCCTATGTAACTAAAATTATCACCTTGTTTAAGCTCAGATCCAGCTGGGAATCTCCCTCTGTGAATGTGTTTTGCATAGTCTGTTTAGAATCAGAAGGACAGAATTAAACTGTCACTGAACTCAATGGTGGGTTTTCAAAGAACAGAGTAAAACATCAGGGCTCCAAATGCCATTTTCTACGTCGATAAATATTAATAGTTATTGCATTAAGGAATATCTTCCTAAATATGTGTGTGTGTGTGTGTGTGTGTGTATTAGAATCTAGCAGATAAATTAATGTATAAAATAGAGCTAAATAGCTTTAATGAATGAGTAAATGAATAGTTTTAGGGAATAAGTGAATGACTAATTAAATGAGTAAATAAATTATAAAATACAACATTAAAAGTATTTAAAATATCATAACTTGTAGATCTAAAGCAGAATGGAATATTGCAGATTTCCATGAGGGTAATTTAATTTGTATTAACAATTTCATTTAGGATTTCTACAGATGGATTTCTTATAGATTGATGTATTCTTTTTTTATTGTATAAAATATTAAACATCACATGATCTTACTCATTTGTGGAATATAATGACTTTCATAAACTGATGAACAAAAATAGATACAGAGATAAAGAAGCATCAAATAGATAATTGGATTTTTATGTTTACATTTAGCTCTTCTATTCTGTTAGGGAATAGATAATCTTTCCTAAGAGAAGGTGAAGTCTTGATAGAAAACATGAACCTAGGAACTATGGGAAAGTTATTCAGATAAGTACCAAAGAACATTAAAACAAACTCTCATAATGCAAAAAGAATTAAAAAAGTAGAAAAGTTTATTAAAGATGAGCCTCAGTAAGAACAATGTCCCATTTAAAGAGAATTTTAGTTGAAAGATAATAAAATATATAGTTAAAATGGCAAAAGACTTGGAAATTATGAAACTATGAAGAATAATGAAAATTTAACTTAAAATTATGAATATAAAATATGAACATGAACAAAGATAGGTTACAAATAAAAACAGAATGCAGAGTATATTTAAATGGAATAAATGTTACAGAAACAAACTGAGAAAAAATTAGATACATATGCACAAGATGTTGATGGTATGCTATAGTGGTAGAAGAATATAAAAAGGGTTGAAAAACATATATGAGTTAATAATTCTAATTGTATTTAAAAGTTCTCATATATTTAAGAATATTATCAAATTTGAGTGTGATAAAATTAGAGGTCTTTTTTTTAATCTTTTCACTTTTCCAAATTCTGTCCATTGGAGGAAGAGTAAAATATGCTAAGATGTCTGGTTAATGTGATATTGAAGTTTAAAATGAGATTTTAGAAGCTGAAAAATAAAATTAGCAAGTAAAATAAGTGCATTTCTAATGGAACCCTGAAGACCTAATAGTCCATAATGGAATATGATGATAATTGGTTTTCTTGAATATTTTTATGCTTTTATGTCTATTTTAAGTGTCCTGTTGGACTCCTACAATTTTATTTTCATGCTCAATAGTATAGCAATATGAACAAATTCCATTATTTTATTAGTTTGATCAAAAAGTAGAATTAGACCATTTTCTAGAATGTATTATTAATTTTTCTATATATAACTTCTATTACTTATTTTTTTTCAAAATAATATTCCTAATCAAGTTAATACTTCATGTTTAAGCAACTTAGTATAAAATACTTGTGCAAATTTGTAGATTTGATTTATCATCTTTCATTTAATGTTAGGTGCTTTAAAGATAAAAACAATGTTGATAATATTTTAAAAATAGCTTATATATGATCTCAGTAGCTCTATCTAAAGTTTTCTCCCATCCTCCTGCATATTTATGATGACAAGGACATTCAAAATAATTTTATATCTGAAAAATTTATCAATATTTCAACTTCACATATAAAGTAAAACTTTACAAGTCAGTTCATTTTCACACTTAAGACATATGAGAAAACAAATGTAATAAACCCAGAAGCCTAGAAATACATTTTTAATTTTTTTCTTAGTGTCTTCAGTGTTTTATGTAAAAGAACTTGCTAATCAAAATAATTCTATTGGGTAGAAAATGTACGTATTCCTATTTTGCAGGGGGTTGGTTGAGAGAGGAAGAGGAGGATGGACTGGACTCCAGAAAGGCTATAGAAGATTTTGTCTAAGATCACACACTACTACAAGTCATGACCTGTATTTCACCCTTAGTTGTTCTCTATCTGTAAAATTCTATTCTTACTCACTATTCCATACTACACTCTCAAGATGTTATTTAAATTAGAAAACAGTGATGTAATTCCAGATATGTATGTTAAAAACATTTTAAGTTTTAAAAATCACTTAATCACCAGTGACTTTTTGATTACTAATAGTTTATCCTAAATAAAAGTTCTAAAGTCATGTTTCTTTCTGAATTATTTACTATGCACTGGAACATGAAGAACAGATAGCACATTTTCCCCTTTCTCTTAAAAGTATTATTCCAAATAATGAATTCTTAATAAATGAGTTGGAAACTTTTTAATAAGTCTTTTTATTTCTCACTCAAAAAATTTATTTATTGATAGACAATTTGAAAATGACAGATTCTCATCTGCTGTCATTTTATTGAGGAAGGTAATTTGTGAAGTATTTCTTTAAAATTTTTAAAGTAATTTCAATACATGTCTCACTCTAATTGCAATATTGAACATAGAAGACATTTAAAGTAGTGCATTATTAAAGATAAATTTATTTTAAAAAGTTCAAATTACTTCACTTTATTGTTTCATTCTTTACAATGTGATTTTGTGCCCAAAACATGTTCTTGCATTAATATTGTTGATACATAGATCATTGACCATAAAAATAGAAATTGAAAGATAATATTAATAGATTCTATCTTAAGTATAATTTGTAAAAAAACCAAAAACCTTAAAATTTAATTATTTAATTTGGAGAAGTTGTATAGTTCAGGTGTGAAACCAGAATTGTAAAAGTTTGTTTTTTATGCATACAAATTCAAATGTTATTTAAGACAATCAGTACATGAATATTATATTGCATTATAAGTGGCATTAAGTTACAATAGGGATAAATTCACATTTACACATGCTAGGGTAGATTAAAGGCTTTTGGGTGTATGAGAACATCAATGAAAGATTTTTAACAGGATGATTTCCTCATGTTATAGATGTTTGAGAAATATACAAATTAAAAAAAATGGTTCAGCTACCATTGTCTTGTCTTTTCTCAACCTCTTGTCTTCTCGGTGATTCCGTCACCAAGATCTCAATTTAACCCAAAATTTTTTCTCTTCTCTAACTCCTGATGACAAGTTCTGTTCAGTCAATCAACTAATGTAATTTATGTTATTCCTCTTTTGTACCTCCAATCCTACCAAGCTTTTTTTTATTTCGTTCCTCTTGTATAGTGATAATTCCTGTCAGGTCACTTTGCATCCAGTTTTTATCTAAAAATATATCATTCACTTTATCACAGATATATTTTCCCAATGCTCAATTCTGATTTGTCTTTTTGTTTGTTTGTTTGTTTTTTTGGGTAAAGACTTAAATGTTTTCTCCATGCCAATAGAGCAATACTATTTAGCATGGGTCTTTAGGCCCTATACAATCTAGTTGTATAACAGTATTTAATTTTTCCTATGTGCACTTCAAGTTCAACTACACTGGAATTAAATGTTAGCCTCTATTTCTATTTTTTTCTGTATTGAAGTCTCCAATCTTAGCACTAATTAAAAACTATATAATTTCTCTATCAGAGATAAGGCTCAAGTTCCTCAGCCAATGCTAACTGAAGGAGGAAGTCCCAGTCGATGAGCCTTATTTCAATACATTAATAAGATAGCTTATTTATTTAAGACATTTTAATATATTTTATATATAGGACCTAAATGTAGCCACTGCAAAATTTAGATGAGATATAAATGAGAATATGTATGGATGAGTTATTTTGCCTAAAGTCAATTAGAACTTATTTCTGTAAGAAAGAAAACAAATAATTTATATTTAGATAAAAAGTTCTTTTGCAGATGGAAGTCATCACAGTATTTAATATTTCCAAAAATGAACATTGTAAGCCAATTCCAAAAATAATGGTACTACAGTCTCCATCTGTTACAATGCTTTATTAAATTGTAGGATCCATACTTTTGTATAAGAAATGAACTACAGTAAATATGTATTTTGATTTAATTTTACTGTTTTACATTAACTTAACCAATTATTGTTTATATAATCACGATGGTGTTATAACTTCTGTAGATGAAATCAACTGAACAAGTAAATTAATCCATTATAATTATAACAATTAACAATAATAAATTTTCATTACAGGGTATTCTTTAAGGGAAATGACATTTGATGACACAGTTTATTACTAACTAAAGATAATAGAACATAACGAAAGAAACATTTAATAAAAAGTTTAATCTGGGCATTACATAAGCTTTACCATTAAATATATTATACTTTATGGACAAATAAATCTTTATTGGAGTAAAACAGTTATTTTCACAAGAATCTTTATATATTATATAAAGAGGAAATATGCAAATTGTCCGGGACACAGTAACGTCACCACTGCTCAGGAGGAGGCTGTGTGCACAGGTGGGTGAGAGGGGTCTGTGTGCATGGTGAGGCAAGCCATGGGTGGCACAGGCCTGCAGAGAACAGGGCCTGCCAGCCACAGCACGCCAGAAGTCCCGCCTCTGCACATGAGCTGCAGAGGAAACACCTTTTCTGACTGCTCATTGGCTAAGCTCCCCTTACACTACTTGCAGGGTTCTTGGTAACGTGGGTAATAAGAATCCAAAAAAGTGATCTAGGGTTTTTCCACCTGGAGGAAAAAATGAAGGTCCTCTGCTAAATGGGCTAAGAAATGTCATATTCTGCCCTAGTCAGTTTGCCTCAATGACTGGAGCCTCGGCCTGCTGACGGCAGAGTCTGGATTTGATTCTGATCAAGGGCGTGTACCTAGGTTGCAGGCTCCTCCCTGGCGGGGGCCCAGGTCAGGATTCATGCCGGAGGCAACCAATCAAAGTGTCCTTCTTACATTGATGTTTCTTTCTGTCTTTCCCTCTCTCTTCCACACTCTCTAAAAATCAATGGAAAAATATCCTCATATGAGGATTTAAAAAAAAAAAAAAAAAAGGAAAGAAATGTCATATCTTATAAAAGAAACATCTTGCAAATGCCTAAAGAAAGTTGTCATTTTTTTGTGATAAAGTGACTGGAGTCCATGTTGATGAACACCTTGGTGGCTGTGGCAGCTGGCAGTGGCAGCAGCAAGTGGGGTGATGGGGGCTATGCCTTCCCCTGAACAGCCTGGTCACCTCCTGCAGAGGGAGGCCAAACTGCAGTTTAGGCCCGACAGTAAGGAGAGGGCCTAAGCCATCAGTAAGACATCTCCTGAGGGCTCCCAGATTGGAGAGGATGCAGATTGGGCTGAGGGACTTCTCCCACCCCTGTGCATGAATTTAATACACCAGGCTTCTAGTCTATACTAATAAAAGCCTAGATGGCATCTTGCCCTTGCATCATCACAAGATGGCTGCCCCCATGTCATCACAAGATCAGGGGAGGACAGTTGGGAGCAAGATAAGGCCAGCAGGGAGGGCAGTTGGGGGTGATCAGGCTGGCAGGCAGAAGCAGTAGGGGCAATCAGGCAGGCAGGCAGGCAGGCAGGCAGGAGAGTGGTTAGGAACCAGTAGTTGTGGATTGTGAGAGGGATCTCAGATTGTAGAGGGCGCAGAATGGGCTGAGAGAAACCTCTCCAGTGCACAAATTTATGCACCAGGCCTCTAGTGGTTCTATATAATAAAATTCCAGTGACTCTAACGGTATAACCACCAGAATGGCCACTCTACCAGTCACTATGAGGTGTATTGATCACCTCTCCATCCCTTGATCCTGGCCCCAGGCTCCAATGGCAAACAGGAAATTGGGGTGTGTGTCAGCAAGTAGGAATGGGAACTAGTGAGGGGGAACCAGGTGGGTGGCAGCCTCAGGGTGGGATTAGGGACTGGCCAGTAGACGGAGATGGCCCTGATCACAGGCTAGGCCTGGGAATCGTACCTGTGCATGATTTCATGCCCTGGGCCTCTAATTTTCTATTATAAACTACCACAAATCCCAGTAGTTTATACTGAAAAACATTTAGTTTTCTTGCTCACTGTGTGCAGTTCCCTTGGATAAGCTCTCTGTGCTTCAGGCTGCAATTTAACTAGGTTTGGGTGTGCTTGACAGACTTGCCTCCAGTTATCTGACTTTGATATGTGGAGTCAAGCCTTTTTTTTTTTTTCAAATATTTTCAAGCTTAAAGGGTCAACACTACATGGCACACATGCTCTTTTGATGGCAGACCAGTGGAGCACAAGACAGCAAGCCAAATTGCATACATTATTTAGTATTTCTGCTCACATCACTTCATTAAACAAATAAAATTATCTGGTTAAATGGAAAATGCTCTCAGGAAAACATATTTTTCCTGATGAGGATAGGGAGTGGATATTTGCAAAGTATAATTCACTCTATCACAATTGAGTCTCCTGTTCAGAAATATTCATTTTCCATTTGTATACAAAATATCTATATATCTTCCCTGGGACACATTAAAGATCCAAACTATTTATAGCAAGAAGCTGGATTTTCAGCCTCTGGTGATCATCTTAAATGTGAAATTGGTTCTTTTTAGTCTGGAGACCCATTAAATATAATGGTGACAAAGGAGGGTTGGAGTAGATGGTGGAATTGCAGCATTGGAAATTGGAAAGTGTTTAAGACTCACAGAACTCATGTGTTGGGCAAATGTTTCCAGTTCCCTTCATGCTGTAATTAGATAATATGCTAGTTTATGATTAGAAGCTGATCCCCAGTTCAATATTATGCAGTATTAGACTCTACTCTCTAGGAATCAAGTCTCTTTCCAAGATCTGTGTTGGCCACACTGAGGAGGGAATTGGAGAATGAAGTAACTAGTGAAGCAGGAATAATAAATTCACATAATTGTTAAAGTATTGAATTTCTTTTTCATTTATAGTGACCCCAATTAAATGATTGAATGCAAATATTCTTGTTCTTTTTTATATTATTACTCTCATTCCAAGGAAAGCAGGCTTTCTTGATGTGTTTTATAATTGATTAAATGATTTGTTGATGTGCTAATAAATATTGGCTGAAGGAATGCATGATATTTAACTTAAGTGGTTGTTTGTTACAACAAATCTATTTGAATATATTTTTTGTTAAATTGATTACTGGATTTTCATAAGGAAATATTAAAAAATATCTGAAACATTTTATAATCACCAAATTGCATAATAATTTTAAGTACACTTTTTTAGTACTAACATAACTTTGTAATATCACTATTATAATTTAGGAAATTTAATATATAGTCATATAAAAGGCATGAGACATATAGGTATGATGTTTCATAGTAAGTTACATTTTATAGAAGATTGTGTTGTTTGATCCTTCATCAAATTGAAGAAACCAGCCCATCCGGCATGGTTCAGTGGTTTAGTGTTGACCTATGAATCAGGATGTCATGGTTCGATTCCCAGTCAGGGCACATGCTGGGTTGTGGGCTGGATCTCAGGTAGATGGTGTGCAGGAGGCAGTCAATCAATGATTCTTTTTCATCATTGATGTTTCTCTCTCTCTGTCCCTCTCTTTTCCTCTCTGAAATCAATAAAAAAATATTTAAAAAAATAAAAATTGGAAAAACCATTATGATCTCCCAGTCTCCTTTTTTAAGTTTAACTCAAATAAAATGTTGAATATTTGCCAGATATGTTTGCATTTATTATTAGGATCTAAACATCTGATATATATCCTCATTAGAAACAAAATAATTTTGCCAAAATTTGTCCATATGATTAATGAGTCATGTGATCATGGTTATGCAAATAAAAATAGCATATAATTGGAAACACTACAAAAATGAAATAAGACTCTTAAATGTATCATATGCATTTTTACTTATTTTCTATTAATTAGAATATGAATTTTAAAAGTTATTTTATTTTATACTAACATAACGATCTTAATATGTTATCTTTCAGATGAAAGATAACATATTAAGATCATTATAAGTTACAATTTAACTAGATTAGGCAGTCAAAAGTTACTAATGGATTGTTGATCAAAATAACAGTATGTTAAATCAAATGTTTAGACATAATTTATCAATTAAAATTGAATTAAAATGGAGTAGAAGTATAATTTATCAAGTTTTATAAAATAGTCTAGCAACCACAGGAGGTTTTTTTTTTTGTGTGGCATGTATCAAATTGTAACTACGCACACACACAGACACACACACACATACACATATACACAGAAGATACTAATTTGTTAAATAAACCAAAGTATTGTCATAGAATTGTATTAATGGTATCCACATTAATGACCTAGTGAAATTACCATGGCATTTTAATTTTCACAGATAATGAAAGACATGCATTTACATTGTGTAGTATTCATATGAGATAAGGATGGAGGTGGTTGAGGACATTGGAAGAGAAATAGAGTTTGTAGTTTATTAATGTCCATGTAAATATGTTTGAAATGAAAAAAAATATACTTATCACCATTGTATAATTTTCATGTACTAAAGCAAGGGCAGGAAAAGTGCAATATATATATATATATATATATATATATATATATATATATATATATATATACACACTTTAACGTATGCCTACCACATTTAATACCTAAGAATTTATTAGAATAAACAAGTTTGCTATAATTTCATGGAGTGTCTGCTTTAAACACAGAGAGATAAATCAGTTATCTCCACTAGTAATTACAGCTATTATTCAATACCAATTGCAAGGGAAGCTGGAAAATTTTTAAGTTCCTCTTAAATAAATTTTAAATTGAAGTATTACCATGAATTTATTGGAGCATCTTCATGTAGAGTCATTGATTTCCCATCCATCCATCTACTTTGGTTGTATTAATTGTATTTTAGAATTTTGTTGCTTTTTATGTATTAGTGTCATCAAATCATAGTCATAAAAAAAAAGATCTTATAGACTTTCTCCTTTTCCCCTCTGACTATTATTTTAGTCCTCTGGTTATCACCTCTCTGTTGAAGCAACATTTATCTTTAACTTCAAATAGGAATGTAGATAATTGAATGTACAGGAGGAACTTTGCAGATTAATTCAGATCAATAGTCTAAACACATTCAATTTATCTCATTCTTACTAATGTTTTAGAAATGATGCTCTAAGAAATAATTAAGTTTGATATTCTATTTATATTTTACTAATTTAAAATTAAAAACTATTTCCACTTATCCATAAGTTAATTTGTTATATATACATAAATTCTTTCAAGTGTTATACTATTTTGCTGCACAAAATAAATGCTTTCAAAGTGATACCAAGTACTGATATTTCCTTCCTTTCTATATACAAAAGAGAAAAGTAATACCACAAACAACATGGTAATTACCATAATACACTCATTATGCCAAATGCTTGCACACCAGCAAAAGTTATCTGCCATCCTCTCTTCTTGTGTTCATCTGTGTTTCCTTATCTGTGTTCTTTTTTTTTTTTTTTTTGCACCATTTGGTGGCATGTTCATTTTTCAATCACTTTACCTTGGCATCATTATCAAACCTTACTTTTTTTTTTTTTCTCCCACATCCAGGCTGTTCATCCAAAACATTTCAAAATTCTGTTATTTCTTCCTGTTCTTGTCCTTAAAGCTGTCACTTCCTTTCTCTTCCTGAAGCCAAAAAACCTCATCCTGACATCTTTATCTATAGCAGCATGTTCTCCTCTTCTGCTCAACATTTATTCTGTGGTTAAACCACATAAATGAGCAAATAAAGTTCCAGTTTTCCAATTACAATTAGTGTTTGTACATTAAGGTGATTGAAAATTACTTTGGATACAAATAAAGTTTAATTCCTTTGGATTCACCCAGTGACTTCCCATTCAGATCATCCAAATAGGATCTCTTTCTATCCACTGTGCTTCTCCACATTCTTTTCATTGCCAGTCACAGTTTGTAATTTTTTCCATACTTCTGGGATGAAAAAGTCTCAACTTTATGCCTCTACATCAATCAGCATATATTAGGACATGTGGTTAATAAACAACCCTTGAATCTCAGTGGCCCATAACCAGAAAGGACAGTTTTCCTTTAGTACCAGTCTCTGGGGTTGACTGCTATTTGGATAGTAGTTGCATGTAGTCTTCACTTTAGGCCCAAGGCTGACAAAGTAGCCTCTGGTTAGAACATGGCAAGCTTGTGGCAGAGGCCATAGGAACAGTGTGCGGACTCTTAAAATGCTTTGGCTGACAAAGGCCACATCTGTTCACAGATTATTGAAATTAAGTCACATATCAATGCTTGAGTTTCATGACATCCTATCTAATAAAAGAGTAACATGCAGATTGACCATCACTCCAACACACAAGATGGTTGCACCCATGTGGTCAAAGATCCTGCTCCCATATGGACACAAGATGGCCAGCAGGGGAGGGCAGTTGGGAGGGACCAGGTCTGCAGGGGAGGACAGTTGGGAATGATCAAGCCTGCAGGGGAGAGCAGTTAGAGATGACCAGGCCTGCAGGGAAGAGCAGTTGGGGACAGGTCTGCAGGGGAGGGAAGTTGTGGGTGACTGGGCATGCAGGGAAGGGCAACTCGAAGGGGACCAGGCCTGTAGGGGAGGACAGTTGGGGGGAGGAGTCCAGGCCTGCAGTGGAGGGCTGTTGTGGGGGACCAGGATGGCAGGGGAGGGGAGGGCAGTTAGGGGTGACCAGGCTGGCAGAGGAGTGGTTAAGGGGTGATCAGGCTGGCAGGCAGAAGTGGTTAGGGGCAATCATGAAGGCAGGCAGGCAAGCAATTGGGAGCCAGCAGTTCTGAATTGTGAGAGGGATGTCTGGCTGACCTTTTAGGTTCGATTCCATGGGGACATCCCCTGAGGGGTCCCATATTGGAGAGGGTGCAGGTTTAGGCTGAGGGACCACCCCTCCCCAATGCACAAATTTTATGCACTGGGCCTCTAGTAAGAATATATAGTTCATGCAGATTCACTGAGACAGGACACAATCACTACCAGCATCACCAAAACTTCGGTATGAATTTTGATAAAGAAAATTCAGTTGATCTAGAAATATCGGGTCTAGTACTAATTAATGTCGTTTTTTAACATTCATTTAAAATCTTGCTTGGTGTTGACTTGTATTGACATAACCTTCAAACACGTGGTATCTACAGAACGTGTGAAGTGCAATTAACAAGTTTTGCTTGAAAAAGTTTGTGTTTGGTTTGGTTTTTGTTGCAAAACTAGGGCTAAGAAGATGGCGGATGAAGAGCATATTCGGCACTGCATGCTTTACGAGTTCCAATTAGGAAGAAAAGCAAGTGAGGCTGCAAAAAACATCTGTAGTGCTCTTGGTCAAGATGCAGCTAGTGCCAGAAAATGCCAGCGTTGGTTTGAGAAATTTCGCGAGGGAAATTTTTCGTTAGATGACAAGAGTGGTCGAGGCCGTGTGTCCAATTTTGATCAAGAAGCTCTTCAAGCTCTTTTGGTGCAAAATCCTCAAATTACCCAACAAGAGCTTGCGACAACTTTAAATTGTTCACAAAAACAATTTCCAATCAATTGCATGTACTTGGCAAAGTCCAAAAGTTTGGAAAATGGGTTCCTCATGAGTTGACCGACAACAACCATAATCAAAGAGTCACAATTTGCAGTTCCCTCCTCTCTTGTCAAAACTGTTTGCCGTTTTTAGAGCAAATTGTTACCAGAGATGAAGAATGGGTGCTGTATGTTATTTTGAAAAGGCGGCCTCAATGGTTGGACAAAAATGAGGCTCTGCAGCCCACGCCAAAACCTGACTTGCATGCGAAAAAAGTGATGTTGTGTGTTTGGTGGAATTTTAAAGGAATTCTTCATTATGAACTTTTACCATCTAACCAAACCATTACAAGTGCAGTGTATAGTGCCCAATTGGAAAGGTTAGCCCAAGCTTTAAGAGAAAAAGAACCCGCGCTGATTAATCGGAAGGGCGTAATTCTTCACCACGATAATGCAGGACCACATACTGCAAGAATCACTGCTGAAAAACTGCGCCAGTTGGAATGGGAAGTTCTCCCTCAACCTGCATATTCTCTTGATATTGCCCCTTCCGATTACCATTTGTTTCGTTCTTTGCAAAACTTTCTTCTTGGAAAAAAAATTTAATAATGTAAAATGCCTCAAAAATGCATTGACCGAATTTTTTGCATCAAAATCACAAGAATTTTACAACAGAGGGATTAAAATGCTTCCTGAGCGTTGGGCACAAGTAGTAGAAAACAATAGCAACTATATTGTTGATTAAATTTTGTTGTATTGTTTAAATAAATTCGATTTAAAAAAGTATTAGAAAACGACATTAATTATTACTAGACCTAATACAAAAGGCATCATCTATCACCATCTCTCTGAAATTAGGTTGTCAATTTGAAACAAGGCACTGTCAGATTGTCACTTTGACAATCTGACAGTGCCAAGAGGCAAGACAAAAATATATAGTGGAAATATGAGCTCCAGAAGGACAGATAAGACTGATGACAAGAGGTTACAGCAACTTTCTTCAGTACAGTTGAATACTCAAACATTATTGTCAATTATTTTTTATTCAAGTGTAAGGGGCATTAATAGTGTGTGAATGTCACCAGCTTAAAAGAATAAATATATGAAAAAAAAGCAATTAGCAAATGGATTAGTCCAGCACCATTGTGGGAGAAAAAGTTGACTAAGTTCTGAACCCTTGTCTGAAATGGAAGAGAGAGAACTGGAGAAGAAGATTCAAAGATTTGCAATTTGCTATCGAGTTTGAACCCTGTCAAGGTAAAATTTCTTATTTTTACTAACCAGGTAAATAGGGTTGTATTCACTAATTGATTTTCACATCTGTGAAGCTTTTCCAACACTAAGCAATTATCTTAAATACATTATAAAAATATTTTAAAATATGTTTTTCTTGATTTCAGAGAGAGGAAGGAAGAGGGAGAGAGAGATAGAAACATGATGAGAAGGAACATCAGCATCCACTGGCTGCCTCTTGCATGATCCCTATTGGGGACCGAACCGGAAACTCAGGCATGAGCCTACCCGTAATTTCCAGCGTATAAGACGACCCCCTAATTTTACAGTTAAAACATAGGTTTAGCCTATATTTGCTGTATAAGACTACCCCCCACTTCAAAGAAAAGACTTACTTTGCCGTCAAGATCTGCAGGTAATTTTTGTGCAATTTTGGTCTTTTGCCCCCGATTTTCGGTTGACTTTTTTTTCGTTTCAAAAGTTGTCTTGTATGCGGGAAAATATGGTACCTAACTGGGAATCAAACCATGACCTCCTAATCCATGGATTGATGCTCAACCGCTGAGCTACATGAGACAGGCTAAAAAATATTTTTAAACGTAGTATAGTCTACAAAATATTCAGTTCATTCACTATATCACTTTGTTGATTTAAAAAGTTTAGTGAATTACAATAATTCCATTCTCTTGTTTGGCATTAAATAATGGTATCAACTATTTATAAAATCTCAATGCAATAGATTTACCTTAGAAATTATTTAATTCAAATTGAAACCAACTCTGGAAAGTTTTCTTAGGCATGAACTGGTGACTATTCTTTCTCTGTTAGAAAGCTTTATACAGTATATAACTTGGCAAACTATTATACTGTAAATACTTCTACTTTTTAGAAAAGTATTCATTCATATTTATCCAAAGTTTAGTTTTCTGAAAATGCCTAGTCCTTTATCACAGTTCTGCCCAACTGAAGAGCTACAAGTTCATTTCATCTTTTACATTAAATAACTTCAAACAGCTGCAAATTGCTATGGATTCTTCCTTATCTTTTCCTTATTTTTCAAAAAAACAAATTACTAATTTTCTCTTATGATTTCTGATATGGCAAAATTCAGAGATCCTTTAAAAATCTGATCAAATTCTCCAGGACTGTTTTTTTTCATTGATGAAATATTTATTGTTTGTGTACTCTGTATTGTCAGCAATTGTGCTGCCAAAATGTTGGGTACTCAAATACAGTTCTCGCCCTTTTGAAGGTCACAGTTAGGTTTAGTTCTTTCACATGCTTTCACATAAAGAATTGTCAATGAACTTTCAAATTCTACCCTCCAAATCATATTTTGCAATATCATCACCTACTAAAAAATCCTAAAGAAGCAAACAATTCATCACTCCAAAACAAAAATAAACAAAAGCTCTGGCAGGTTTTCCTGGGTTTACGTGCATTTGGTCGGAATTATTTAGATTAAAGATAAATGTCAGGCCCAGGTAGGATGAAGTATGGAAAGGGAATGAGGTGCTGTTTTAGTTGCCCCTGGACATTTTTGGTTGGATCATAAGAGACAATGGTTGTTTGTACCTCTTTGCTGAAAGTTGACAATAAGCCAGAGAGTGATGACTTATTGTTTTCATCCAGCCGAGAAGTAAAAGTCTCTTTTTATTCTTTTTTACAACTTGGTAATCACAGAATGCTCAAGAAAAGCCTAAGGTAGAAAATGTATTGAACTAGATAGAACTTAGCAATTTAAGGAAACTGCTGTTCTTGTCCTGTAAGAATGAAAGAGATGATTGAAACTTAAGACATTAAGAGGTAAAAGAAATTGAATTCTCAAGATTAATTTTTTTTAAAGAACGCAAGTAGTTCTGTTTCTCTTTTTCTTAAAGAAAAGTTATAGTTGCAACTTGCTAAAAGAAAATGAAATCTTTAAATTCCATTATATAACAGGAACAAAAACAGAATGTAATCTAGACAATTTATACACAGACAAGGTCCTTTAGAGTTTCCTAAAATTTATCAGTGACAAGGACAGTAAAGGAAATGCAAATGTTTTCTAGATTAATACAATTCAGAATATGGATTTATGAATGTAATTCAAAGTATCGATACATATTTTTATTAAAGAAATGATATATTAATTAAAATTTACTAATGCAATGGTAGTTTAATTTGATTAATTTTTAAAAACCTGAAATACTTTTAGATAAAATATTAAAATGAAATGTATAAACTGTCAAGTGAAAAGCTGATGCATTTTCTTATCTAGAATAAATAGATAAGACAACGTAACAGTGACAAGAAAGATGATGGCAACGTAACAGTGACAAGAAAGATGATGAGGAAAAAGTGACTATCAGGAAAAAGTCACTGTTTGGTCACACTCCAGCTTTGGACTGCAGTCCACTGACCTGAAGGAAATGCTTTTCCCTGAGTGTCCCTGTTTCTCAAGCAAGGGGAGTCCGTGCATCTATAACTTCAGTTTGTGCCACTGAAGGGGCCCACAGTGGCTTACAAGTCAATTTTTAAAATATTTGCAATTTTACCTTCTTTCAGTCCTTCTACTCAGAATATTTTATGCTTTCCAGGCCCATCTTGCAATTGATCCTCGTCTTGAAACTGACAGCTGTGAAGTAGAAAAAAATAAAAAATAAAAAAAATGATGTGTCAAGGGTTGCTATGCCTGAGGAAAATTCAAAGAAAGATCTATTTAGGCAGATTGTAATCCATGGCTCAGTCATAAACAAAGAAAACCAATTTTTATATTTGAGTCCCTTTAGACCACATGGATTTTGAAGTGCAATAAACAGTTTGTGTGTGTGTGTGTGTGTGTGTGTGTGTGTGTGTGTATTACTAGAGGCCTGGTACATGAATTTGTGCATGGGTGGGATCCCTCAGGGTGGCCTGCGAAGATCGGGCCCCAGCTTGCACCCCCAGCCTTGCAGCCCCACCGTCCCTCTTGGCACCCCACCTTGGCCTGGCTCCACCCCCTCACCTGATCTACCATCCCACCTGTGGGGCAGCTGATTGAGGCCAGCTCCCCCCTGGCTCCCTCAGCACCTGGGAGCCGGGCAATGGTCCCACTGCCTGCCACCGCTGCTGGTCGTTCTCTGTGGGGTGGTCAGTGGGGTGATTGGTGGGGCAATTGGACCCCCCTTGCAACCAGCTTGACCTAGCGCCACCTGCTCAACATTCCACCATGACCTCTCTCTCACTGGGGCCCATTGGTGCCAATAGCACTTCCACTGCTGCCCGCCATGTTCTGTGCTGCCCCCTGGTGATCAGTGCACATCATAGCGAACAGTCAAACTCTTTGTTGAATGACTGCCTGAGGGGACAATTTGCATATTAGGTTTTTATTATATAGGATATTTTATAAATATATAATAAAATAATCATATATTTTATTTATATTTTTGATAAACATTATTTATTTTATTGTTTATTTATATTGCTTATATTTACTTTTCTATTTAGATATGCATGATGCAAAAAGTGGTATTGCAGTATGGATACCAAGTATTATGTAGCACTCTAAATAAATTCTGAGACAGTATCCCCTAATAAAATGCCCTGAAGTACACGAGTCACAGTAAGAGAGATAAATCACAATTGTAAACAACATTATTTCACCTCATGTTCTGTTTGCAAACAAGTCAAATATTTTTAAAATACTGGATTTTTATATTTTGTTGTTGTGAATAAAATATTATAAGCCTATACTCACAGAATACTCACTTTAAAACTAATATTTTCCAGGTAACTTGTGAGCTATGGATAAAAAAATATCAGGGAGCTTTCAGTGTCACACAAATTTTAAGAAATCTGAAATTCTGACTTATTTACACAGGAAGGATTGTCTTTGGGTATCTCCATATGAGGAGGCTGTGATCCCAGCAGGGACAGGTGTTTTCTCCTCCACTTCCTTCGATGGCACTAGCGAAACACTGATAGACACTTACTGAACAAATATGTTTAATTGTGTATTTATATTCCTTGCACTCAGTCCATTGCCTGGGACATGAAAAGCACTATATATGTATTTACTAAGTAAGTACAGTGAAATTATTTTTTGTCTAAATTTGGAATAAACAAAATACTTAATTATTCTAAATTTTTATGTGCCAGATTGTATTAACATTATTGTCCATCCCATTAGGGAATGTTTATTAAGAATATACAGAATTGCTCAGCTGGTGTTGCACAGTGGTTGAGCATCGACCCATGAACCAAGACATCACCAGTTCTATTTCTGGTCAGAGCGCATGCCAGGGTTGCAGGCTCAATCCCCAGTCAGGGCATGCATGTGGCAGCTGATTGATGTATCTCATCAATGTTTCTGTTTCCCTATCCCTCTCTTTCTAAAATCAATTGTTGTTGTTGTTTAAAGTGCCTTCAAAATCACTATATGCAGGAAATCCTGATTTCCAGTACTTGATAAGTTTCTATTAATAGTTGGAAATATTATGTGATCACATTTGAAAAAAGTAAAATAAGGAACACAATATACTTGTCACAGATATATATATCAGCAAACTACTGGAATTTAATTTGAATAATTTAATATTTTCTAAAGAAAGAGCACTTCTTATTTCTTATTTTTACTTTCCTTATCAGCTAAATAAAAACAAAATAATGAAAATCCATTATTAAGTGAAATGATTTGAAAAGCAAATTTGTGTTATGCCAACATTGTTTAATATAGGAACTTAGGAAAGTGGGTAAAAATATGGGCTGAAAAAAATATAAAGAAAAAAGATGCTAGAGTATATGTTGAGAGGTTGGAAAGAGAATTAGAAGAAGATAGACAGCCTTATTATTTTTAAAAAAATATATATTTTATTGATTATTTTACACAGAGGAAGAGAGAGGGATAGAGAGCTAGAAACGTCAATGAGAGAGAAACAACGACCAGCTGGCTCCTGCACCCCCCCCCCCCCCAGGGGATGTGCCTGCAACCAACATACATACCCAAACCTGGGACCTTTCAGTCCACAGACGGACGCTCTATCGCTGAGCCAAACCGGTTTTGGCTAGACAGCCTTATTAAAGATGTAAATTGTTGTGTAGAAATGGTACAGTGAAATTAAATATACATAGGCTTGAAAGCTAAACTGTGAAAGGTCTTATTGAGATGAAAGCCTAGAGACAATGCCTCAGCAGGAGTATCAAGGGAGTAGTAAAGTTAAAAAATAATAAATCTATTATTTGCATCTATTATTCTGATTTCATTGATAGAATTTAATAAATAAAAAGTGTTTTTAATCCAGTCAAAGGTGTTTTTATAGCTAATATTCAGAATATATTGGGAATGTACCAGATTTTGCTGGAACATGATGATACCAATATGGATTATCAAGTATTTGCAGATGTTTGAGCCATAAAATTTATTTCCAAGAGTTTCAGCAAAATACTGAGATAAGACCAAAGCTAGGATGTTCAGTGATCTAAACAATCAAATGACAGGGTCAGGGTTACCATCAGCATAGAACTTTGGTGTCAGAAGAAAGGAAAGGAACCTGGGCATGTCCAAGAAGGAAAATAAATGTCTAGTCAGAAAAAAAAAAATTGTGCTTTTTTTATGTTAAAGGCAAATGAATTCAACTATGCTTCCCTTGAATAGCATACTCTTTCATCTTTTTACACATGGGATTATATTCTTTTCATCTAAGTTGATACTTCTCTTCCAGATCCCTCTTTGACCTGTCTTTGAAAGTTTCCAACTGAAAGTTTTTTCAGTTAAATTGTAGGCATAATTTTCTTTTCAATGTAGGGACTACTTCTTTTCTAATAATTGTATTTTTTCTTTAATGTGGGCTTACTATTATTTCTTTTTTTCTCTTGGCCACTAACAGAGAACTGATATTTAATTATGTAAATAACCTGAAGCATGTGTGGTACTAAAATTTGCGTAAGAAAATTTTTAATGGAGAAGTCATCAAGGAACATAGCTGGGAAATCCTCAAAACTAGGAGGACATACTTGCTTAATTTCAGTGTATGCAAGTTATCAAATACCTGTCTTGCTCTTTTCAATGTAAAGAAATAATCTGGGAGTAAAGTATTAAGAACAAGTTTGATTATAGAATGCCATGGAAGTTGAGTTAATAGGGTAACATCATTTTTACTTTTGGTATAAGATGTCCACATTATTTAAATATAGAACTTTTTGGCAACTTTTTTGACACCCTCCCACCCCCATTACTGAATGTACCATTATCACAGAGCTCTCTGAATAATAAAATCAATGTGTGATTTAAAAAAAATATGTTTCATGATCACACTTTTTTTCTCATTTTTTATATTAAGGTATTATATGTGTACATACCTTACCAAACCCCCCCACCCTCCCACTCCCATTCATGCCCTCCCTCCCCAGAGTTTTTGGTCCATTGGTTATGCTTATATGCATGCATACAAATCCTTCGGTTGATCTCTTATCTTCCCCATATCTCCCTACCCTCCCTGCTGTAATTTGACAGTCTGTTTCTTTTACTGTCTCTGTATTCATATTTTTGTTCATCAGTTTATAATGTTCCTTATTATCCATAAATGAGTGAGATCATGTTGTGTTTTTCTTTCATTGACTGGCTTATTTCATTCAGCATAATGCTCTCCAATTCCATCCAAGTCGCTACAAATGATGAGAATTCCTTCTTTTTTACGGCAGCATAGTATTCCATTGTGTAGATGTACCATAGTTTTTGGATCCAAGCATCTGCTGATGGGCATCTAGGCTGTTTCCAAATCCTAGCTATTGTAAATTGTGCTGCTATGAACATAGGGGTGCATATATCTTTTTTGATTGCTGTTTTTAGTTTCTTAGGATATATTCCTAGGAGTGGAATTACTGGGTCAAATGGGAGTTTCATTTTCAGTTTTTTGAGGAAACTCCACACTGTTCTCCACAGTGGTTGCACCAGTCTGCATTCCCACCAGCAGTGCACGAGGGTTCCTTTTTCGTCGCATCCTTGCCAGCACTTGTCTGCTGATTTGTTGATGATAGCCATTCTGACAGGATAATTAGTGAGTATCAACCCTAATCACTATGCTCAATTAATATTTGACAAAGGAGGCACGAACATACAATGGAGTTAAGACAGTCTCTTCAATAAATGGTGTTGGGAAAATTGGACAGATACATGCAAAAGAATGAAACTAGATCACCAACTTACACCATACACAAAAATAAACTCAAAATGGATACAGGACTTAAACATAAGACAGGAAATCATAAAAATACTAGATGCATCCACAGGCTGCAAAATCTCAGACATATGCCAAAAGAACTTCTTCACTGATACTTCTCCTAGGGCAATGGAAGCTAAAGAGAAAATAAACAAATGGGACTACATCAAAATAAAAAGCTTTGTTACAGCAAAAGAAACCATCAACAAAACAACAAAAATGAGAGAACATATTTGCAAATATTATGACTGATAAAGGTTTAATCTCCAACATCTACAGACAGCTTATACAGCTTAATAAAAACAAGATAAATGATCCAACTAAAAAATGGGCAATGGACCTAAATAGAATATTTTCAAAAAAGACAGAAGGCCACAAGACACATGAAAACATGCTCAAAGTCACTAATTATCCGAGAGATGCAAATAAAAAAAAATTATGATCACACTTTTGGCAGAAAGGGAAAGAAAATGTGGGAGACTTTATAGAAGTAGTATAAAAATTAATTCAACTGTTTAAATGGGGATAAGCTAAGTCTGATATAAATTAAGCAAAATTGGCTGCTATCAGCCCTCCCTCTGTCCTTTTAGACCTTTCTCTTCTTTATTATTAACTTTTCTTTGCTCATTAACTAACAATTAGACTGTAAGCTTCCTTTTGGTTAACTATAATCTCCTTATTTTTCTTCTAGTGGGTTATTTGGTCCCGAAGTGATCTACATTCCCAAATTTTATTTTTAGCCATCTATTTTTAGCTAATTCTGATCATTTCCTGAGAGGGTATCTAAAAAAAAAAAATGAGAATAGATGAAATAAAATTCTACATTGTGTCATAGAAGAAGCCTAATTAGATCAAAATTTTACAAAAAAGGGTACAGAGAAAATGAAAGAATGAGGACAGAGAACTTAGTTTGTTAATTCAAATTTATTAAGCTTTAATAGGTAATTTCTATTGAAGTAGAAAATGTGGAAAGAAAATTGCAAAAATTGCAATTTCTGCTTATGGTGTGGATATGGAAATGGAAGCTGCTAAAAATGTCAATGGTGCCCACCCAGCATGGCTCAGTGGTTGAGTGTCGACCTATGAACTAGGAGATTACTGTTTGATTCCCCGTCAGGGTACCTGCCAGGTCTTGGGCTCATTCCCCAGTGTAGAGTGTGCAGTAGGCAGGCAATATATGATTCTCTCTCACCATTGATGTTTCTATCTCTCACTCTTCCTTTCTCTCTGAAATCAATAAAAACATATTTTTTAAAATGTCAATGGTAAAGAAAAGTGGGTTAGTAGCTTGATAGCAATACTTTAAAACGAAGTTTGCATTTGTGTGTGTGTGTGTGTTTTAATACAGAAGACAAGTGTGAAAATAATTACTGCTATGAGTAATGCCAAATAATTATTTTTCTCACTTTCCAAATTGAGAGCATTTACAAAGATCCAGAAATTAAATAGGAGAGGTTAAGGCTTATTAAATAGGGTTCCCTTCCATTATAAATTGAATATCTGTTTGATCTCTACAATTTAATGTTTGCTTGTAACCTTTATGAAATCTTAAAATCTAGATATGTGGATGTCAAGGTTTCAGCTACAGAAAATCCTTAATTTCTTGAATAAATGGTATAAACTTTATAATATAATTTGGTTTTCTGGGATAACCCAATAAATCTTTTGAGTGAAAGTTACTTAGTTTGAAATATAACATGTGCATTAAAAACAAACTATTAAGCAAGAAAACAATAGTTTGATTAAATTTAGCTATAGGTTTTGTTTAAAACCAAGAATTTGAAAACTAATTGCTTCTTTAAAATATATATATATATATATATATATATATATATATTGATTTTTTTACAGAGAGGCTGGAGAGGGACAGAGAGCTAGAAACATTGATGAGAGAGAAACATCAACCTGCACATCCCCTTTTGGGGATGTTCCCAGCAACCAAGGTACATGCCCTTGACCGGAATTGAACCAGGGACCTTTCAGTCCATAGGCCAGCACTCTATCCACTGAGCCAAACCAGTTTCAGCCTAGCCTAATTGCTTCTTTACTAAATTATCTTAATTGTCAAATCAATTACTTATGTAATTAAAAATAAACTTACGTTATACGTTAATTTCTTTAATACTACAAATTACAGTAAAGTACTGGTGACCACGAGACAACCCAGCACAATTCTTTGTAGTCAGGCCTAAGTTACTTGAAGTAGAATTGGAGAGAAAGCCAAACATACTATAATTCAACATGACCCCATCACCCTTGGGTTATCCACAGTCCTTAGGAGTAATGAAAGAATATAAGGATATTTAATCATTGAAAGAACTCAATTTTTGTGGCTCTCTATAAAATAATGTAACCTTAAATGGCTGAGGGTCCTTTGGATGAGTAATTCACTAAATATCACACTTTCAAGTAGAGCTTTTTGGTGTTATTTTTGGAACTCACTTTTTGGAACATTTTTCAGAATGTTCTCTTATTTTCTAATTGCAGCTAAAATAACATTTTCAAGCACAGCATCAACAATTTTGTTGTTCCTTACACATTACACTGTATTCTTCCAGGAAATAGATTTTATTCTTAAACATAAAGGAAAGAGAAAGCAATTTTAACATTTTCCTTCCCACATGTATCTTTTACCCATGAAATGATTTTCAATATTGTTGTGTGGAAGCATGGGTTTTAATTATTTTCTTAGGGACTGACAATTCCAGTTTCCCAGATGATAAGTTAAATGTGTAATACTCTATTATATATCACATTTCATTATATGCAACTAAATAATACCCATGTGAAAGTTATTTCCTGGAAATAGACCACTAAAGTACAATTAAGTACACTGCTGGTTTAGGGCACAAAATGATACCTCAGTATCCAGAAATAGTTAAAAAAAATTTAAAATATGCAATTTACTTTCTTTAAATATTTCAAAAATACCAAATTCTTTATAGTTTGCAAAGCAATTTAAAAAATGTTATCATTTTTATTCTCACAGTAAACCCAAGAGATAGCGATTGCTGTCCCCATATTACCAATGAAGATATTACAGCTCTAAAAGATTTTCTGTCATTAATGTGTTGATTGTTAAGTGGCAGGGCTGGAAATTTCATACAGATCCAACAGTGGATCTTGGATGGTTTCTGTAATACAGCGTCTTCTAGATTTGTGTGTATGAGGATATTTACATACTGAGAGAAGGAAATATTCTCAAGGTAAAGAGAAAACAAGATGCTTTTAATGCATCATCTGGGATTGAAAGGCATAAATACTTGGAAGTTTACATGTTTAAATAAAGTAGTGACTGACAGAAAATAAGGTACATATGGTCAAATAGAGTATAAATTATATTTTTCTTTGTCTAGGGCTTCTGAAAAATATGATTGTTGGTTAGCAGAACAAGTATTTCTCTAGCACTACAGCAGACGTTTTCTTTCTAGTGACATGCGAGAGTGGGTGGTGAGGATTTCAGATCAGAACATTGCGTTCTTGTGAACAGACAAAGATTGTATAATGGCTAGATTTACTTTTTTACTTTTTCCCCCCTTAGATTGGCTATCATACAGCCTTGGAAAATTAAATTCCAGCCCCTCTTCAAAAAAGAACACAAAAAGCCAATACTAGATAAACCTGGGCTACAGATAAACTCTATAAAAGATCATCTCTTTAATGCTTGATTTTTTTTTGAGAACTCCAAATGCTTAATCAGATAAACATTAAATTATATTTTCTTTTTTTCTGAGGATCAGATAAAATTAAATTATAGTTTGGGTTATTATTAAATACACTTGTCAAGGCCTAAGAAAATATTGCTTCTCTTGGATTCTACTTAGAGGAAAGCACATGAAAGATTATGGAACAGGATATCTCTGAAGTCAAGAATAGTTTATCTTTGCAGAAAAGTAGACTCAGTATATAAGTAAAAAGTCCCACATACGTTCAATTTTTACTTTTGTATGAGCAATATGCATAGTAAAACAAGCATTTGCTTTGAGACTACATTGTTTTTAAGCAAATAAAGCATACTTTTATTTTTAAATTTTTATTTATTTTTTTATTAAATTATTATCTGTGTACATATTTTAACATTGCCCCCCCCTTCCCATACATACCCTCCCTCACCATAATAAAGCATACTTTTAAAAAGGCGAAAGATTTATACCATCTGAAGAGAAACCAGAGTATTATAAAGCATACTTTTAAACATGGGTCTTCATATTCCAAAAAAATCACAGTGATATTTCAATTTAAGTTTGTAAGATTCTGAGTTATCGCTTCTTGTTAGAATTACTGAGTAATCTCATTCTGTGTTTGCTTACTTGCTTACTACATAGTAGTTATGTAAATACTATGCATCAGTAACTCACACTCTCTGTCTTTCATTTTTCCCTTTTGAAAAATATGAAACATAACCTAAATTATAAAGTTAATTTGAGGATTAAATCATAATATTAAATAACTTTTTTTTTTTTTTTACTATTTCTGATAATTTTATTGAGTCTCTAAACTGAGAAGATAAGTTCATTCCTAAGAAGGAATGAACATGGTTAAAATAATTAAGATGCTAAAAATACATATATATATTCAGTATTTGCAAAAAATTGTCTAAAAATTAGATCTGCTATCCTTAGCTCATTATTCACTTCTAACTATATGTAGAGAAGACTAATTATTTCAGTGGATTGAGAGATTAAAAAAAATTGTTAGAATCATCATGCTAGGAAATAAGACTGGCATCTCAACTCCAGACTGATGTTTTCTTTTCTCTTCTTTTCTTTTCTCTTCTTTTCTCTTCTTTTCTTTCTTTTCTTTTCTTTTCTCTTCTTTTCTTTTCTTTTCTCTTCTCTTCTCTTCTCTTCTCTTCTCTTCTCTTCTCTTCTCTTCTCTTCTTTTCTTTTCTTTTTTCTTTTCTTTTCTTTTTTCTTTTCTTTCCTTGTCTTGTCTTGTCTTGTCTTTCTTTTCTTTTCTTACATTTTCTTCCTTTGATTTAAAAAAATATTTTTATTGATTTCAGAGAGGAAGGGAGAGGGAGAGAGAGATAGAAACATCAATGATGAGAGAAAACTCATTAATTGGCTGCCTCCTGCATATGCCCCACTAGGGATTGAGCCTGTAACCTGGGTATATGCTCTGACCAGGAATTGAACCAGTGACCTATTAGTTCCTGGGTCAAAGCTCAACCACTGAGCTACACCAGCTGGGTATCTTCCATTGATTTTTTAGGGAAGGTGGAAGAGAGAGGGAAAGACAGAGAGAAACAAAGATGTGAGATAAACATATCGATTGGTTGCCTCCTCCAGGAACCCTGACGAGGGCCCCGGGGCCAAGGAAGAGCCTGCAACAAAGGTACATGTCCTTGATCGGAATTGAATCTGGAACCCTTTGTTCTGTAGGCTGACACTCTATGCACTGAGCCAAACCGGCTAGGGCTGATGCTTTCTTAACTGGCAATTTTTGGCTTGTCTAGACTTCTGTCAAAGAGAAGCATGTTGCTAGAGGTCTTGTGCACATATGGCTTGTCCCCTGGAGAGTTTGACCAAGGCACATAGAGGCTTGACTTGCATCTTCTTTTGTCTTGGAAACCTTAAGGCTCTAGACTGACTTAGTTGAACTCACCTGGTGGCAGAGCATAGTTGACCTTGTTGCAGGGAAGATTCTATCCTGGGGTTCTGTGCTCTAGAGAAGAGTCAAAAGCTATGTCTCCAGTGATTAACTTAAAAAAGAAGCACATTAGCAAGGGTATGGTAGTGTTGGAGGTCTCCAAAACAGAGAAACTTTGCCTCCAAAAAACCACAATGTTTCCTCTAAAAGACTAAAAATATCATGTGAGTGTATTTCCCACCCTGTAGACATCAACGCTAGGTGACAAAAACAGCAGTCAGGCTATACTTTCACTGCCCTCTGTCTCACTATTCCCCCCATTTCCCTCCCAAGGGAGCGGAGATAGCACAGTCAAGTGGGGAGAAGCAGTGGGCAGACAAGAAGTGAGAGTGAATTATTTCCCCCTGCTCAGCTGAATTCTCAGGACAGGCAGACAAGGGGACATCCTTAAATTGGATAATGAGTAATAACTTGGGGACTAATCTTAGTTGGGGTTTTATTTTGATATTGAAAATAAGTTTTCTAATATGTGAGCATAATCAAGAATGATTTTGCATCCAAGTACATTATCCAAGGGCAAGAAGGAAATATACGATGAAGATTATTTATAGGGAATGGTGAGAAAGAAATGCTAATTTAATTTAATTCGGCTTTGTAAAAATATTAGTACTTTGTCTTACCAATTATATCTTCAAAATATAACTCAAATCTGCTCTTTTATTTCAATTTCCATTGATATCACCTTAGTCCAGGCTCCATTTCTCACTTAAGTAATTGTACCAGCATCTTCTTTGGCCTTGCCACTCCTACTGTTTCTCCTGCCCTATTCATTCTCCACAGAACAGGAAACATGATTTTCCCAGAACATAATTTAGGTCATATTTAGCTCCTTTGCTTAAACATTTTAAAGGCTTTTGTATTGCATTATCCAAAATCCAAATTCCTTGCCTCAGCTTACATGTTCTGTCTTCCACCTATTACTCCAGGTGCTTTCTGGTCCACTTCCTTCCTACTTCACTCTGATGCAGACTCTCCTGTCTCCTGTCATCATCTTCTAACTCGATGTATGAAGTTCCCAGTGACAGTAAGACCTCTTCCCCTTGCCTCAACCTCTTTAGATAGCTAAGTCATCTTATCTATTTCGCCTCTTCAAAGATATTTTTTAATTTTTCAATTAGAGTTGATAATTAATATTATTTTATATTAGTTCCAGTTGAGAATAGCATAGTGGGTGGACATTTATTTAATTTACGAGTGATCCCTCCATGAAGTCCGGCAGCTATGCAGTGGGCACCATATATAAATATTTATTATTAAGTATATTCCCTATGCTTTACTTTATATCCCCATGCCTATTTTGCAACTGCCAATTTGTACATCTTTATCCCATCACCTTTTTCACCCAGATCCTCAACCCACTCCCATCTGACAACCATCCGTCTGACCTCTACATTTATGAGTCGGTTCTGTTTTGTTTGTTTGTTTATTTTGTTCTTCAAAGGCTTTCTTGACTTTCCTACCTAAATAGTTTCCTATGAATGTCTTAGTTTCCACTGATTTTCTCCTTAATAGCATTGATTTACAACTCATTACAGTGTTTACTAAAGCACCACTGGCATGTTTAATTTTTAGTGCTCATTTTTTCTCTCTTAAAAACACTGCGTCCCCAGACCACAAACAATGTTTGCACATGGGAAGTGTTCAAATATTCGTAGAATAAATTATTGTTATTATTATTGTTGTCATTCATATCAACATCATATGGCATTCCTAAAGAGCTCTGAAGGGAAAGCAGTAATAAAAAACTTACTATCAATATTTACTATTTTTGTCATTATAAACTTGAACTTTTTTTTTGTTAATATGACCCAGGTTTAAAATCATGCTTTGTGTTAACTTAGACACGTTTCAATAATCTAAGCCTTGTTTTCCCTCTATAAAAGAGATTTTAACAACACTCGGTCAACAATTGCTGTGAATATTAAATCAAATAAAATATTTAAAGAGCCTGGGGCTTGAAGTTCATATGGTACTCTGAAATTATGTTTAAAACAGGGAGAAGGGGATGTGAGGGGTGAGGGAAGAGATTGGACAAAGGTCTTACACCTATGGATGAAGACAATGGCAGGGGGTAAGGGCATGGGGTGGGGTGGGGAATCAGGTGGAGGGGAGCTATGGGAGAAAAAAAAAGAGGAACACCTGTAATACTCTGAACAATAAAGATTTATTTAAAAAATAAAAAATAAAAAACTTTAAAACTTTAACATAAAAAATATAAAAGAGATTATATACCTGAAATATATGTAGATTATATATCTGTGGCATAATTCCAAGTTAGAAGTATATCTCTAATAACAAAAGCATAATATGCTAATTAGTCTGGACATCCTTCCAGACCACCTTCCAGACAAAGCTGGGGCTGCAAGGGAAACCCGGGTCCTGGGTGCCAGAGGGAAGCTGGGGCCGGCAGCCAGGAGAAGGAAGGCCTACTCTTGCATGAATTTCGTGCATCAGGCCTCTAGTATAAATATATAACTGTGAGTGGGAGTTAAGGATAACACTGCAGTGGGTATCAAAAGGTGACTAGCAAGTAAGTCCTAGTAAGAAAGATGGCCATGCCATAGAGCCTCACTTTCAGCTATAGGGAACTGAAACTGAGCATCTTGGAGTACCATTGAGGAAATGCTGGCTCATCTTTAAAATGAAGCTATAGATTTTTATCCTAATGTCTCAGATATAAATTGAGGAAGCAGGATGCTTATAAAACACAAATGAGTTGTAGGAACTTCAGATCAAAAATTAATTTTAAAAAGTGATCTAAATTTAGATAATCCATATGGACTACAAAGCATAAATAAAACATATTTCAGGGAGTCTTTTCATTCCAGGGCTCTCTGGTACAACAAAAACAACTTTCCTGGTATATATTAAATAATTCATAAAGAACCAGAGATAACAGGGTACAATGAAAGAGATTTTAAAATAAGCATATTTAAAGTGTTCAAAGTGAAAAATTGACTAGGAACTGTGAGGGGAAAGGACATTATATAAAAGATCAGACATACCACAAATTCTTTAAAATGAAAAAAAAAACTGTAAGGAAAATGTATTCGTTAAATTAAACAAAAGAGCTAGCATATAGACAAATCAAACCAATGAGGAAACATCACCTAAGAGAAAATGAATAAGTTGAACATAACATGGAGAACCTGAAGAAATAAAAGCAAGTCTTGAAATTGGGACTTGCCCACTTAGGCAATTATATTGAATGTGTTAGTCTTACTTGTATGTACAATAATTTTTATGGTGTATGAGGTGGTTTAGAACAGTTCTGAAATGTTTTTCTACTATTTAATTTTTCTGATTTATGCTAACTACTTCAAAAATTGTACCTGTAACGAACTTGTACATTGCTATTGTGGAGACAAATTGTACAGACATAAAGGAAATTGGCCTGATCAACTGGTGTCTTTTCAGAGATGTCAATGTCACACTGGGAGGGCTCTGAAAGTATTTTCCCTGAATGGGTACACCAATCAGAGAAAGAAGCAGGAAAATGGAGCATGTAACTCAAATGAGAAGGCACCTGGAGTGATGTTTGACAAATCCTTATATCCTACAGTTCATTTTATGGAAGGATGGCCTTATTAAAATAAGAGACCCAAAGAAGATACAGAGTTGAATGGGTATAATCTTCATATAAAACTGAGTTCCCATGGACTTTTTGTTGGTAGGGTTTGACATAAACATTGAAGAATGTGTCAAATGTAGATAAAAAGAGATAGTAAAACAAAGAAGATGTTATGAAAAATAAAGATAACATGAAAAATGATACAGAACTAAAAAGAATAGTCAGTGTTTTTCAGTTGGTACTGAAGAAAAAGTAGAGAGTTAAACTAGAAAAATAGGATATATTGCAGAAAGATCACATAGACAGAAATGGGGAGTGGAAATACAAAGATAAATTGAGGACATATAAATAAAATTAAAGACTGACCATAAAACATGGAGTAAGAAAAGTAGACAGCAAAAAAAATCTAGAGCTTCTAAAAATGCGGGGCCGGGGGAGAGGAATGTGAAAAAGAGAGAAAGTGTTAAAGAACTGAGTATCTGAAGAATTAAAAGAGAATAAATGTTTAAGGTTTGAAAATTATTGTTAAATGCTGAGGTGTAAGAAGGAGAAATGAAAGAGTACAAAAGGAGCTTAGGGGAAGGTATTTGGGCAAAAGGACATTATTGACTTAATCATTAGGTGACCTTTATTGACATTTATAGAGTATTCTTTGGAGTGACAGTGGCATTTCAATTTTTTTTTATTAAGTAATTTATTTATTCTATCTTTATTGTTGAAAGTATTACAGATGTCCAATTTGTTTCTCCTCCCAGCACCCGACCCTTCCAAGTCTTTGCCACACTATTGGCTGTGTCCGTAGGCTATGCATATCCTATATAATAAAAGGCTAATATGCAAATCTACCAAACAGCAGAACAACCAGCTGCTATGACATGCACTGATCACCAGGGGGCAGAAGCTGGGCTCACAGCCGGTGAGTGCAGCGGTGGTGACAGGAGCATCTCCTGCCTCCACAGTAGCACTAAGGATAGTCCCCCAGGGCTCCTGGACTGCAAGAGGGCACAGGCTGGGCTGAGGGTCCCTCCCGAACAAGTGCACCAGGCCTCTAATATACATATAAATTCCAGTTAATCTTTTCTCCCCAGGCCCTCAACCCCACTTTCCTTCTAAAATTCATCAGTTTTTTCATGGCTCTATGTCTCTGGATCTATTTTATCAGTTTTGTTTTTTTTTGTTCATTAGATTCCACATATAAGTGAGATTGTGTGATACTTGTCTTTCTCTGACTGGCCTATTTCGCTTAGCATAATACTCTCCAGGCCCATTTATGCTGTTGCAAATGGTAAGAGTTTCTCCCTTTTTTATCATCATGAAGTATTCCACTGTGTAAATGTATCAGTCATCATTTATCAACTGATGGGCACTTGGACTGTTTCCATATTTAGCTATTTTAAATTGGGTTATTATATATTTAGGGGTGCATATGTTCTTTCTGATTGGTGCTTCAGGTTTCTTAGGATATATTCCTAGAAGTGGCATTTCAGTTTTTGAAGTTGCAGTGGCTATGCCAGTTTATCCCAAGTACACTCCCAGTGTCTTCCTGGGCATATAGCTGCATCTTACTGTTGGCAACCCTAGAAATTGCAGTTCTTTTATATTTGTAATTATATTTGGGAACATCTTGCTATTGCAGCTTAACTTTAGTCAAAATAAAATAGACATTAATATCTCAAGTGGATTGCTTTAACAGAAACCTAAACTAGGTGACATCGGATTAGTGGTCTGGAAATATGGACCCATAAACATCGGGAAGCTGGTGATCTATGTTATGTCATCATAGTTGGTAAACTGTTGTCTTTGAGCATCTCTGAAACATAACATATGGCGACTGAGCCCTTAACTCTGGGGAAATTGCTATAAGGAGCTGTAATGTGAATGTATATTGCCTGATTTTTGCTGCTTTATGCAACTTATTACAATAGAGAGATAACCTCAGGCAAGTTTTCACTTACTTTCAAAACAAGGTGAAAGGGAAAGGCCAAAAATATGTGTCTTTGAAGGGTAGGAAATTCTAACTCATTTTGCAATCCTCAACAGCAGGAAGATAAAAATGTCATTCAGAATAAAAATCAAATATTTTTAAGTTACCTCCACTAAAAATGAGTTAGAAAGAATGGACACACAGAAGTAAATCTTGTCAGATTTAAGAACGATATTCATAAAAGGATACTGTGATTTGTTCTTCACACACTGGTACTGAATGGAAGCGGAGAGACTAGGAGCCTAATCCATTTTTTGAGAGAGTAATAACAAAGAAATCACAAGACTGGCCTACAGAAATCTTATTGTCCCACAAACAATTCTCAGGCTCCTAAAACCGAAACTGCAAGAAGTAATTTGTGGAACTATACAATTTTGAAGAAGAATGTGTACTGTTCCTTCAGAGGTAGCCACAGAAGATTATGGACATAAGCAAGAACATCCTGGAAGGAGGCAAAGCCAAGTGCCAAGGGAGACTGAAGACAAGATGCTTTTCCTCAGAGATCAGAATGAGTCTAACTAATGAATTTTTTCAACTTTCAACAAAGCCAGCTTTTTTCATTTCTGCCCAGGATTTTACCATTATAATGGACTGACTGACTTGTTTCTACTTGCTGAATGAATTTTTTAATTGTAATTATTTTGCTCTGTCTTTGCTATCACATATTATTCCCATTAACAACTTTACACCCAGGCAAGAGGGCTGCTCTCTTGGGTTCCACACTTTGGAACGCCCAACTCCTCCCCTCCCCAGCCTTGCTCTAGTGCTCAAGGTGAGATTCTGCATGTCAGATGGCACTATGCCCACCTGGAGCCCATGCTCCTGATGATACCCAGGACTCCAGAATGCCTTATCCAAACAGCCACTCATTGGCTTCTGGTTTGTCACAGACTCCACCCCCCCAACCCCACCCCTTCTTGAGTATGGCCAATTCTACTGGTGGCCTTAGTTTGAGTCTAAGAACTAGCTAAGGGGCAGCTGGTCATGGGAGGTGTGAATTTAGTTTGGACTTGCTGGCTGAAGTATCATACAATTGACCATAAGAAAAGGATCTGAAGAGAAGAAAAAGCCATGGCTAGGGAGGGATTAGGAGCATGGAATATTTCTCCCTGTTGTTGCCATATTCTGACATGGCAAAACAAGGAATCCGAGAATAATGAATTTGTCAGAGTAGGCAGAAAGTATTATATTTAACAACTCCCTTGCTTGTTTGTGATTTATATTTGTAAATATTTTAGTACATGTTATCTAAGCCTCCTATTTTATTTTTGCTTCTGAGTCATAAATGTTGGGGCAAACCCAAATATATCTGTGTAAGGTGAGGGTGGGTATAGAAGGCAAATCATTTTTCTATTCATTTGTAAGGAGCCAGATTGCAGTGTCCACAGGTTAACATATGGATGGACATGTCTATTACTCACAGTTTCTGGACTTGGTAATATGGCAGTAGGACAGAACCTTGGGTTTCATCCTCTGGGGAGAAAATGAGTTCCATTTGCTGGGAAAAGAGGGTGCTCAAATATTGGGTGGCCATAGGAAAGAAAGACTTTATCAATCTGCTAGTTTTACCTCAAAATACATTTCCCTCTTCTGGGCTCAAGGCTACACAGCTGTAAACTGCTTTTCTCTTCCTCACACTTCTAGCCATGTACAGCTCTGGGCATAATCTTTTACCAATGAAATATGAACAAAAATGGGCAGTCATTTGCTTAAAAGGAGATTTCTTATCTTGGTCTTCCTCTCCTTTATCATTTGCATAACTGAAATGTCCATGCGGTAGAAATGTAACATCAACCATACTGATGAAGACAATACCTGTGGGGATGACGGAGCATGAAATGGGAAGAAAACAAATGCCCCAAAGTGAACCAAGTTCTGCATGGCCAGGGGTGAACCTGAGGAGCGGCAGTGAAGGATTAAAGAAAACAGACAAGAGAATATAGTTGGGGCCCAGTGGATCACTGTTTCTAGATGAGGAAACAATGACACAGCCTGTAAGCAGGATCTTTATTTTATAGTCAGATAACACAAAGCAAAACAAGGGCAAGATGTTTACCATGTTCTTGTGAGTTTCAAATCTGCTTCTTTCCTGTTGTTGCCATTCTCTGATCTGTCAAGGTTTGTTTTGGCATCACTTGGTACACCTCCCACAGCTCACATCCCTTAGCTACTAGGTCTGCAGGGTCTGACTATAAGGTCAAGCTTACATACAAACATAGCCTTTGGCTATCCTTGTGCTAGAAGGGCATTGCCCTCTAAGCTGGGACTTGTATGTGGCTTTGTCACAAGTCAGTCTGAGGATCCTGCATGAATGCTGTAGCTGCTCTCCACACCAAAACTTCACAAAGCAAAGCTACTGACTTCCTTGGCCCTGGAGGCATTTAAATTGTTCAACTGTATGAGATAATCTTCAATCTAATTTGAGCTGTTGTATTTTTGTTAGCAATTTAGTTTTTGTCTATGAGTTTATTGCTTCTTTTTAAAAAGTTAATAGGTAAATAGAGTTATGATAAAAAAAGTAACTTAATTATCTTTAGAGTGAATAAGAGACAGATGGATTTTGTGGAAATAATGAATTTATAACATTGTCTTTTTATCACAGTTTCTCACATGCTTAAGAAGTGAGAGATTGATCAGAATTATAAGAGGATGCAGGTTTAAAATTCATAAAACCTTATCCTGGTTATCTCTTCCAACTATCAGAAAAATAGAATATAAATAATAATACATAGAAAATATAATATGGCATAAAGTATAGAGAGAGTATAGTAGTATATATTATAAATATATTACATAGTAAAGAATGTATAGAGTATGTAGTATGTAGAATAGATAGAGAAGCACTATACATTACTCTTTATATATTCATAAATAAATCTTATATATTCATGGATTACTTTGCACACATTCATGGAGAGTATATATTTTCTGAAATTATTAGAAGATTGCATTTTCATACTTAAAACACACACACACACACACACACACACACACACACACACACACACACAACTTTCCAGGTGTAGTAAAATTAGGTAGAAAATAGTTACTTATATGAAAATATCCAGAAATGCATCAACTCTCTGAATGTGTAAATGAATCTGACATTTGCTAGGAGCTAATGAGATATATACTTGCTGTCTAACTTGTCAAGCATTCTGCTTTGGAAATATTAAAACGAGAAGCCTTCTAAATCTGTTCCTTTAAGTGATACCATGTCAAAAAATAGCAAAATCAGAATCAGATTCCTGTCCTCTAATGGTATCTCATATGAAATAGCAAAGTCTCCAGTGTTGCATAGATTTGATTTAGAATCCTGACCCTGTGAATTACTAGTTGTCATCCTAAGAAATTTTCTACATTTCTTGGAGCTCTCTGTCTGTCAGAACCAACTACAGTTTTGGTCTCAGTCATTGCCAATGCTGTGACTATGCATACCTTTTTTTTCTCCCCACCCCCTCCCTCACATTCTCTCTAGTTTATTTTAGAATGCAAAATCCAGAGTCCTATCTGCTTTTAGAATGCAAAATCCAGAGTCCTAGTTATCTACACAGATTTACACTACTTTATCTCCTAATGCTGATAAAGCAGTTTAGTGCATACTCTATACAACCAATTACAGGCAGGGGGTGGCTGCTGGATTCAACTCGATCTTGGATCAGTTCCTTTAAAGAAATATGCTTGAATTTTGGTGTATGTACAGAAATTAGGCTATTTAAATTTTTTAAATATTGGTCTGTAAATTTTCATTTAATATTTCCACTGTTGTGAACTATTAATGTATTTTCCCATTTGTCAATTATGCTTTTTTTCTCATTTTAATTTGTTTTTAAGACTTTTTTCCTGAAAAATAATTCTTTTTCATTATGTTGCAAATATTTTCTCCCAGATTCAGCTTAACCTTTAATTTCTCCATGATATATTTGTTAGATATTTTTTATTTTAATATAGTTGTATTTATTGACCATTTTCATTAAGATTATCATTGTGTCTCATTTAAGACATTCTATGTCCCATAGGTGTTATGTTTTCCTGAACATTCTTCTAAAGTCAGTAAAAGTTTATCTGTCACATTTAACACTTTAATCCACTGAGTTTTTTAATTTTGGCTTTGATTGAGGGGGGTTTAATAGTACCTATAATTATTAATTATTGACTATAAAATAATTAACATTTTAATTTGTTTAGTGACTTATATTTAAATCTCATAATTGTAAATTAAGCATACATGAATAAACATTTGATCATAACATTGTATTGTAGTATTTTGTTTTTTATTTGCTAATGTTCCATTTAGAATGTTTTTGTCATTCTGGGCTGTTGACTAAATTGGTTGGAGCATTGTCCCATGCAACAAAGGGTCATTCGTTTGATTTCCAGTCAGCACACATACCCAGGTTGTGGGTTCAGTCCCAGGGCTGGGCATGTGTGGGAGACAACTGATTGATGTTTCTCTCTCTCTCTCATCTTCTGACTTCCTCTTTCTAAAATAAAAATGAAAAAAAAAAATAGAATTTTTGTCTGTATTTATATGTGAGACTGGCCTCTAATGTTTAAAAATTTTTTAAAACTCTTATATTTCAAGATAAAATAAATTGAAAACTTTCCAAATTATGAGTTTAGAGGTCAATGAAGTTATCTCTCTTTGTATCTAATGTGAAACTTTTCTAGCTGTATGCTTTTGTTTGTTTGCTTGTTTGTTTTTCAAATCCACTTTGGCTATCGTTTCCCTTTGGATGGAGAGTTTAATATTTTATACTTCAAATTATTACTGATAAGGGTTTATTTCTTCCATTTTGCTACTTGTTTTGTGCATAACATTTAATTTTTGACTTGTCCTTCAGTCTTCCTTTAATGCCTTATTTTGTGTTTAGGTGATCTTTGGAACCATTTTGATTCCCTTCTCATTTTCTTCTATGTATATTTTTGGGATACTTTCTTTGTGGGTAGCGTGGGTATTATATTTAACATCACAACCTAGTTTAAATTGATACCAACTTAATTTCAATAGAATACAAATACTCTAATCCTAAACAATCCCCCCTTTATATTGTTGTCATAAATTACATCTTTATAATTTTGTGCCCAATAAGATACAAGTGTAATTTTTATGCACTTTTAATTTAAATCATTTATATAATAAAAAGTAGATTTAAAATGTATAATAATGCTGGCTTTTATATTTGCCCACACATTTACCTTTACTGTACATACTTATTTTTTATGATTTTAAGTTACTCTCTAGTGTTTTTTCATTTCAGGGTGAAAGACTCCATTTCCAGCCATATAGGACAAGTGTGTTAATATTGATTCTCTCAACAATCATATGTCTGAAATGTCTTAGATTTACTCTGATTTCTGAAGTGCAGTTTTTTGGCTATAGAGTTCTTATTTTCTTCCTTTAACATTTTAAGTTTTATATCTTACTGCCTTCTGGCCTCCATGATTTCTGTTGAAAAATACACTATAGTCTGTTAATATTATTGATGATCACTTGTATGTTGTGAATTACTTCTCTCTTAATGCTTTCAAGGTTCTCTGTCTTTATCTTTCACTGTTAATTATAATGTGTCTGGTATGGGTCTCTGTGTTAACCTTTCTTGGAGTCCCTTGGTCTTTTTAATTGTGTAAAAACTCATGTTTTTACACAATTAAATTTGAGAATTTCTTAGCCATTACTGTTCATATATTTTTCTGTTACTTTCTCTTTTCCTTCTGACAATTCCATTATGCATACTTAGACCTATTTAGTGGTATTCCATCATATTTAGGCTTTATTCACTTTTTATATTTCTGTTGTTCAGACTCCATGATTTCAATTTTCCTATCTTTAAGTTCTTAATATTTTTCAATAAAAATACTAAATATTCTGGAAAAAAAAAAGAAAGAAATCATTGTCATACACAATGGCCTGGCTATCCCTGGCTGTCTTGTAAAAAACCCAGTCTCAGAAGGGACACACACTATATGAACCTATTTTTTTTTTAGCTTTCATGTAATAACATACTTATAGAGATATAGAACAGATTATAGATTAGTGGGGGGAAAAGGAATAGGTATAGCCATAGAGAGTTAACATAAAACTACACCTATGATAAAACTACATAGAGCTACTGAAACACATAAACAAATGAGTGCTTTTATATTTGACTAAATTCTGTGGGTTATATCAATGTCAGTTTGCTGGTTGTAATATTGTGCTATAGTTATGCAATATATTAATACCAAAGGGAAGTGGGTGAAGATTGTGAAGTAAATGTGTACATTTCTTTGCAATATCCTCTGAATACATATTATTTCAAAATAAAATTTAAAATATACAAATTTGAACCCATTATTTTATTTATTTTAACAGAATAAGACATAGAAACAAATGTCTAAAGTTTCCTAAATGTTAAAAGTGATTAGTTCTATCTGGTTAATAAGAATATTAATATATAATTATTGTTTTTTTCACTCTTTAAAAATTATTTTAGAGAAAGTGAGAAAGAGAGGGAGGGGAGGAAGGAAAAAGACACAGAGAGAGAGAGACATCAATCAGTTGTCTCCTGTACACAATTCCACCTACCAGGGATCAAACCTGCAACCTGGGTAAGTGTCCTCCCCAGGAATCGAACCTATAACCTTTTGGTGCTCAACTGACTGAGTCATGTATCCAGGGTCATTATTATTTTTTAAAGTAAAAGAAGAGAGAAGTTTTAGTTTATTTTTTTCTTCAGGAAGCAGCTATATTACACTGCTCTTTAAAAGTGGTCATAAAACAAAAGAAAAATAGGAATTGGAAATTTATATTGAATAGATCATAAATTCATTCTATAAATATATTCAGAGTAAAGCCATGATGAATCACAGTGTGATTCCTAACAGGTCTAATTCATTAAAATTCTTATTCATTGTGAAAAATACTGTGCAAACATAATTTATTAGTTAGAAGAAAGATAGAAAAATTTATAATGAATTGACTCATGAGATTATGGAGGTTGACAAGTTCCCAGGTGAGTCAGTAAACTAAAGGCGAGCCAATAAGCTAAATACCCAAGGGAGCTAATAAAAGCCATTCCAAAGGCCATTAGAAGGAACCAATGTTTCAATATGAGTTTGAAGAAGGAAAAAGCAAACAAACATGTCAGGATTCTGAGATAGTCAGACAGGAGGAATTTCATATGACTCAAAGGAAGGTCTACTTTTTTGTTGTATTTGACCCTTCAAGTGATTGAAAGATATATACTCCTATTAGGGAAGGCAATCTGGTTGACTCAATCTATTGATTTAAAAGTTAACTTTATGAATAGAAACACCTAGAATAATATTTGACCAAATATCTGGGTACCCTATGATCCAGGCAATTTAACACATAAATTTACCCATCAATCATAAAAGACCACAGGTAGCCACAGGAATCTTGAAGGGAAAAAAAGAAAGCTTCTTCACAGAAAAGGAAGCATTAAAATTTAAAGAAAAATCTATGGAATGAGAGAAAATATTTGCAAAACATATGTCTGATAAATGGGTTAATATCCAAATATAAGGTGTTAATATAAGAATATGATATAACTTAATAGCCAGAAACCACCAAGTAACTCTATTAGAAAATCATTTAATGACTTGAATAGATGTTTCTTAAATTAAAACAGTAGACTTCCCTAGCATGTTTATCTCAGTAGTTAGAGCACTGACCCATGGACTGAAGGATTATGGGATCAATTCCATTCAAAGGCATGTACCTTGGTTGCAGCTTAACCCCTGCCCCAGAAAGGGGAACATGTGGGAGGCAATTAACTGATGTGTCTTTCTCACATTTGTGTTTCTTTCGGTCTCTCCCCTTCCATTCTGCTCTTTTTAAAAAATAATGGACAACATAAACTGATGAACAAAACAGATCCAGAGACGGAGAAGTATTGATCAAATGCTCAAACCTCAGAGGGAAGGTAGGGAGGGTGGAGGTAAGGAGGAGAGATCAACCAAGGACTTGTATGCATGCGTATAAGCATAACTAATGGACACAGACACCAGAAGGTGAGGGTGAGGGCATGATTGGGGGTGGAGGGATGGGGGGAGAAATTAGGGGGTTAAGGACACATATCAATAAAGAAAAAAAATCAATGGAAAAGACTTAGCTGGTTTTTCTCAATGGATAGAGCATTGGTCTCAGACTGAAAGGTCCTGGGTTTGATTCTGGTCAAAGGCATATGCCTAGCTGTGGGCTCGATACATAGTAGGGGCATGAAGGGGGCAGCTGATCAATGATTCTCTCTCATCATTGATGTTTCTACCTTTCTTTCCCTCTCTCTTTTCCTCTCTGAAATTAAGAAAAAATATATTTCAAAGAATAAATGGAAAAAATATCCTTGGGTGAGGATTAACAAACAAACAAATAAATAAAACAATAGACATTTCTCAAAAAAATACAAATGGCCAACAGGCATATGAAGAGGTGTTCCACAGTACTAATCATCAGGAAATACAAACCCAAACGAAAGTGAAATAGCACCTCACATTTGTTATGATGGATACTATTAAAAAGACAAAAGAGAACGTATAATTTTAACAGCAAAGTGTTGGCATCAGATATGGGGTTTCATGTATATCTTTAAACATTAATCAGAATATCACAAAAAGACAACTTGCCCAGTTCAAAATATATCATATTTTAAATTCTCAAACATTATAAAGTTATTTTTTAAGATTAAGGAACTAATATCATCTTGTATAATAAAGATGTAATATGCAAATTGTTGTTACACTATGAAGCGTAATGACCAACCGGATCCCGGATCAGCAGCAGGGTGGGGCAGCAAGCTAAAGCGGGCAGTGGGGAGCTAGAGGGAAGGGCCAGGGCAGCAAGCTATGAGGGGGGGTCAGGGGGAGAGGGTGGGGGGATGCAGGAGGGTGGGGCAGCAGGCAGAGAGCTATTGGAGGGCAGCAGCAAGCTTCTGGTGAGCTACTTGCACATGGATTCATGTGCAGGACTACTAGTTAAAAATTAAACTAAACATGTACACTTGAAGCTCCTAATTTCCTGGATTGATAGCAACCCTCTTTCCCTATAATGTAACCATTGTCCAAATTTGCTTTATATCATTCCTGTAACTTTTTAAAAATCAACTCTTTATATTCATATTCATAGCCTAATCATGTTTTATACTTTGCACTTTATATATAAGTCTTACTTGTATGTCTTCTTTAACCTGCTTTTTAAATTTAACATTGATTAAATGATACAGCTTAACACATTGATATGTGTGGCTACAGAACTTTCCATTTTATTGAGGAAGACTATTCCATTATGCTGATATAAAAAAACTATTTAAATATTAGTCTTTTCTCCCTAATTTTATTTTTACAAATAATGACTTTTCTTGCTTTGTGTGGAATTTTCTCTTAAGTGTGTACACAAAAGTTGAATTATTTAGAGTTCTTATTTTTATATATTCTTCTTATGTTTTATGAATAATAATATAGTTTATGTGTTGAAAATATCTTCTACCAAGTTAGGACATTTTTTGAGGTGCAGAAAATTAAAATATTGATGTAATCAAATTTATCAATATTTTGTTTTGCTTTTATGTTATTTAATAAAATTTTCATAGTCTTAAAAGATAAAGATAATTCCTAGTTGTACATATACAAAATTAAACATATTTTCTTTTCTAATATAGGCCTTTAAGACATTCTAAATATTTAAAAAATTACTTAGGATTGTGATACATTTTGAATCTATATTATTGACATTTTTTTTCAGTACTACAGTGGGACTGTCCAAACTTTAACTTGTTAAAGTTATATACTTGTCATATACAAAAACTGAGTTTGAGTTTCCATTCTGTGTTCCTGGTTGATTTCTCAATATTTATATTAATACCAGATTATTTTAGTGGCTAAAATTTTATGTTATGATATTTCTACTTAGATCCATGTTTTTATTTCTAACACTGTGTACTGTGGTTTCTCTGTTTCCTTGACACATCACACCAAAGTTATCACTTTGATTCAGGAGGAAGATAGAAGGAAAGAATATATATCAAGTGTTGAACCACATATCTGTACATTTTATAGCATTAACTAGAGGCCCATTGAACGAAGAGAATTGCACAATAGGCCTTCCTTCCCTTGGCTTCCAGCACCAATTTTCCTCTGGCACCTGGTACTCAGGCCTTCTCTCCGGCCAGAGTCTGCTGTATAATTTTATTATCTCACTTATAAGCTTTCTTAGGATCCCAACACATCTCTAAGACATCATTATTTTTCCTAGGCAGGTGGTTTTATGCCTAGGAAAATATTTGTGAGGAGAATTACTTAATTGTTGAAAGCTAAAATGAGTTTTGATTATTTAACCATTCTACAGATGTTGGCCCTCTTTAGATCAAAAGACCCACTGAACCCAAAGATCATATAACACTGTGAAGACACGGGTAAGTAATCCAAAGCAATGAAATATGGTAAAGTCCCTGGAAGTGCCAAGCAGTGGGCTCTGAGGAAATTTTTGGGTGCTTCCAGGGGAAGCCTCTGAGATGCAGTGAATTATAGGAAATCATTGTATTAAATGTTGAAATTGTTTCTGTGTTTGAAGATAGCTAGAATTTAATAAGGGAAATCTGCAGTACTGTTGTATATCTTCTTCTATTCCTTAATTGTTCCAAGAAATAAGCATATAATTTTGGCTTATAGCAGCCTATTTTCTATATAATCCCTAATTGTGCAATAGATTTCTATGAAAAATTAAAAAATCCCCAACCTTGCTATTTTTTTGGTCAAGAAACTGGATATGTGCGAATGGAGAGAGACTTTTGAATCTTCCATTTTCCCTTCTATTTCCTTAGGCTTGGACAAAGTAATTAAAACAATTTTACTCTAAGGCTCCATCTTAAGAGTAGGGCTTAAAGAGAGAATGCAGTCTTCATAGAGAACAGGGGCAAATCATACTTTGAATCTAAAGTGTAAACCAATAATAGGGACATCCAAGCTATCTGGAGAGAAGTATGAGAGGAAAATGTGAGATACTGACTGGGGGAAAGGGCAGGAAAGGAAGAATCTGGACCCTGGATGGCAGTTTTATACAAAATGAAATTGTGCTGGCCCTGAATTCAGAGTCCAGGGGAAAATAGCAAAACTTCCTAAAATGTGCTTTAAGGCTCTTGTTTTTCCAAGAATAGCATATAACGAGAGGCGAGAGATGAAACTTCATCTTTCTATTTTAGTAGTATACAAGCTGAAATTGAAGATGGCATGTGGTTAGTTTCTCTGCTGTCTTCTTCATTCCTCCTCTTCTTCATCATTCTCATCCTTTTTTTCTCCTCTTTCTTCTGCCCTTTTCTGATTCTTCAATGAATATAGCCAAACATAAAAAAATGAGCTCTGGAAGGACCTGTGACAAGCACAGTGTGCTGAAAGTTCTTAGTGACTTTGTGTTTACACTTGAAGAGTCTAATCTGAAATAAGTGATTCCTGACAAAAGAAAAAAATAGGTTAATCAAGTTTCTCACATAAATAGTAGTAAAATACCTAATCAAACAGAAAGAACCAAATTCTATATCTTGTGGGTTTATAAAGTGTTAAATGTATAAATAGGAAGATTTTAATCTAGTATGAGAGATGCATCCAAATATTTTTACTTCTACATTTTGAAAATGCTGAGCTGCTTCAAGTAATTTAATTAAATCTAAATGGAAATTATTCCAGGAAAAGTAAATATCACTTCTTTTATCATGTGCCATTTTTTTTAATGATAAACAAAATGGAAGGCATCTGTTCTCAATTGTTGGCACAAGGGAAAAAAACAAACAAACTTATATTAAATTAGACTCATTCACCTATAATCAGAAGTCAATTTTTAATAAATTAAAATAAAATGGCTTTTCAATAATAAATCAGGTTCTTGATTTATTCAAATACATACTATGTGACAGACACTATTCTAGGTCTGGGGATACCAGAAGGAATTCCTGACAGAAGCTATTTCTTCCTACATTACATTTTCTAATTTGACTAGAATAAAGATAGACAATAATCAAGTAAACAAAGAAGCAAATAAAATAATTTCAGGTTAGTATAAGCTATGAGGAATTTGGAATTGAAGAGGGAAGAGTAAGGTTTGGAGGCAGGGAAAGGTGTGGGATTTCCTATCTGAATCCTTCAATTACCTCAATTACAGATGGATGTATAATCATCTGATAATTACCTAAGAGGGACTGGGAAGAATGTGTGTTTGAAAGAGAATAAATCGATTAGAAAATACTTGATATAGGACATTTACCATTTCAAGGGAATGAACTGAGTGATGCCTTTTTTGGGGGTGTGGGGGGGGTGAGGGTGTGTGATTAATTTAAAGCAAATCTGTATAGTATATAAAAATTCAGTGACTGGAACGGTGGAATGCGCAGAAGACCGGTGGCTATGATGCACACTGATCTGGGCCCCAATTGTCCCCCTCCAGTGGTCCAGCCCCCAATTGGCCCCCGACACCCCAATTGTGGACAGTGCCAGCTGGTCAATTGTCCATGGCCCCTTCCCCACAGCCTGATGGACTGCTATTGCAGTGAGCCAGCCAGACCCCAACCATGCACAAATCTGTGCACTGGGTCTCTAGTCTATAATAATAAAACTATAATATGCTAATTAGACTGGATGACCTTCTGTAAGAAGCTGGGGCTGCAAGGGCTGAGGTGGCCACTGCAGTGGGCATGGGCCACGTCTGTTGCATGAATGTTGTGCATTGTGCCTCTAGTGTATTGCTTATTTGAACATGCATGCAGGAAAAATGCAAAGAGATTGTTGTTTGTCTTGTGCAGTTAATACAGTTCTTTAAATTTGCTGTCATTGCAACTTTTTCTTTATAATAATGGACTTATTATTCTAAGCAGGACATTAAGAAATAGAAGGAAGGTGCTGAATGGTAATAGTTAAAAAATAGGCTGAATTCAGGATTTTGCCTCATCCAGTTCAAATAAATGTTTGATTATTGTTATGCAATCCTTTGTCTGAAACTCTTGGGACCAGATGTCTGTCATAATTTAGTGTGCTTTAGAGTTAAGTCGATTTACATGGCTTTTATTATGTAACATTTCCAGTAGTGATTGAGGAAAGACTAGACAATCAAAGATAATTATTTTTCTGCATCCAAACATATGTAGTCACATCAAGTGAGTTAAATAATGATTTATAAAATGAGATGAATAAAGTAAATCAGTTTAGGTTTTTACCACCAAATAAATTTTAGGTAAAAAATTATGAATATATACTTTTGTATTTTATAATTTTAATATTTTGAAATTGTGGCAAATAGATTCTGAAATTTCATTAAAATAAATTAACAATAAATGTAGGAAAGGGTTTTGAATTATGAAATATTTCAATTGAATATTTCACAAATGGTGTTATTATGATAACTGGTCTACAACTATGGCATACAACTGAGGGCTGATGAGATGTAGAAAATAAATAATAATTTAGTTGATAAGCTAAACAAATCAAGAGACAAGAATGTTGAACAACCTGTCCATATGGAAATTAATGCCATGAAAGTACGGGGATACAGAGAAATTTTTTGAAGCAAGATTAAAAAACCTCATAAATAGGAAAAGTGGCTTAGATGTTGGTAAATGGCAGTAATTAAGAAAAAAAAACACAACACTATATTTTTGGTTAAATGTTTTTTTGTCCTAACTCTTTTGTTTTATAAAGTTGATTCTTATATTTCCTTTTATTCCTTGGGAAAATGATATAGTCTCCCATCACACAATCAAAACATGAAAAAGAAAATAGACTCAGTGAATTATATATTCTTAGTAATTCCAATAAGAAGTCTCTTAAACTCCATTCTTCCCCTTGAGAAAAAAAGAAAACAAAAAGTCATGCACTTCAATGGGAGAGGTCAAGATCTGAACTTAGATTCTCAAGATGATATCCTTCAGGCTTTCCTTTAGCAATAGCAGTTTATCATTGCTCAAAAAAGCAACAAACCAAAATATAAATTCTTCATTTAACTCTTAATGCCATTTAAGTTCAGTGTAAACAGCTTTTCAAAAAGTTATAAATTAATATAACATAAAATTTCAGATCATCAAGTCACATGATGTCAAACTACATAATTTCAAAGACAGGGGCAGTCATGACGCACTAGGTGAAGGAGTAACATGCCTAGACAACAGACGTAAGTTTCCTGTTTTTTATACTCATTAGGAAGCACTGAGTTTCAGATTTAATAAATGAGTTTCCTAAGGGATATATGCCATCATTAATTACATGAAAATAGCTATTTTATAATGAAATCTATCCATTTTATATATCAACTAGAGGCCTAATGCATGAAAATACATCCCTCAGCCTGACCTATGCCCTCTCACAGTCTGGGAGAACACCAGGGGATTTCCTACTGATGGCTTAGACCTGTTCTCCCAACTCCCTGAGGGGAACGGGCCTAAGCTGCAGTTTGGACTCCCTCTGCAGGAGGCGACCGGGTGGGCAGATCAGGGGACAGCACTGGCCAGCAAGCAGCCAGCCTTGGACCCCCCCCCACCCCCCGCATTGCCCTCTGCCACTGCTGGTCACCACTGCCCTCCCATTATCGTCCCCTCCCTCTGCCCATTGGCACACTCCATGGCTGGCCTGGCTTTGCCTGCTCACCAATCCCATCTCCTGCCTACCGGTCATTCTGCCATTGTCTTTTTGCATATTATGCTTTTATTATATCCTATCTAATAAAAAAAGTAATGTGCAAATTAACCATCACTCCAAGACAAAAATGGCAGCGCCCATAAACTCAAGAAGGTGGCAAGCAGGCTGGCAGGGGAGTAGTTAGGGGATTATCAGGCTGATAGGTAGAAGTGGTTAGGAGCAATCAGGAAGGCAGGCAAGCAAGCACTTGGTAGCCAGCAGTCCTGGATTGTTAGAGGAATGTCTGACTAGGAATCAGGCATAAATGGCCAGTCAGACATCCTTTGAGATGTCCCAGATTGGAGAAGGTGCAGGCTGGCCTGAGGGACACCCCCTCCCCCTGTGCATGAATTTCATGCACCAGGCCTCTAGTAAGATTATATAAGATAGCTTGTGTGGTATATTCCAGGGAGTTATATACCTCTCCCCGTCTATGAACTATAGATTTGTTTGTTATAAGTAATCCTAGTAAACCAGGCATATTCTGTTAATAAACACCATTAGTGCATTTGTTAAGTATCTGTCATTAGCATATTTACCAAGAGATTTGACCAGATCTCTGGGTAATTATTTATACTCAATATACACTCTGACTTCTGTCAATATATCCTTGACACATATGTCTCCATTGTCCTTTTATAATTTGTCTTAAAACTGTTTCTGCAGTATTTCATTCAAAATAATAAGCCTTTTTCTATTCCTTCCTTTTTGTTACCCACCCCCCCCAACAAATGCTGTACTGTTATATTTCATGAGCCTAAAAGCAGTCTTTTTTAAAAAATATATTTTTAATGATTTTAGAGAGAAAGGGAGAGGGAGAGATAGGAACATCAATGACGAAAGACAATCATTGATCAGCTGCTTCCTACATGCCCCCTACCTGGGATTGAGCCTACAACCTGGGCATATTCTCTTGACTGGAAATGAACCAGGGATCCTTCAGTCTGCAGGCTGATGGTCTATTCCCTGAGCCAAACTAGGTAGGGCTGAAAGGCATCTTGGATATAATGCTACAAAGGTCAAACTGTCAAAATTTGATTTATAGGAATCAGTGCCAGACTTAACCTACTTTGGTTTTACCTCACAAGTAATAAAGATACAACAGCAGTGTGGGGAAAAATTCAGATCCACCAATAACAGATTCAAAGGGCATTCATACATAAGTGGAAAATTGTACAGCAAAAATCAATCTTGTTTACAAATATAATAGGGATGAGTTGGGATATAAAAAGTCTTCAAATTTTTGAATAGATAACAGGAAAAAAAGAACTCTTCATTTTAAGAAGTACTTTTATGTTTCAAGATGTTAACTAAAAAAAGGAAGGAGACTAGCAGTTTACTTATCAATAGGGTAAACATATATACATACTAGAAGCCCATGAAATTCATGCATGAGAGGGGTCCCCTCAGCCCAGGCTGCACCATCTCACAATCTAAGACCTCTGGGTCTTAACTGCTCACCTGCCTTCCTGCCTGATAGCCCCTACCTGCCCCCTGCCAGATTGATCACTCTTACCACCTCTGCCTGCTGGCCTGATTGCCCTAACTGCCCCCCCCACCAGCTTGGTCACCCCTTATTGCACCCCCTGCTGGCCTACTTGCCCCCTACTATCCCTTCTGCCAGCCTGGTTGCTTCCTGCTGACCTTGTCATCCCACACATCCTGCTGTTCAGTTGTTTGTTCGTCCCTCACTAACCCCCTGCCAGCCTTTTGCCCCATGCAGCCTGTGTTCAGTTGTCTGTCCCGTTGTTTCAATAGTGACAGCCTCTGGCTTTTTATATATTAGGATGCTATCTCATTTACTGTTCACAAATATCCTAAGAGCTGTTGTCATTACTTTTGAAATTCAGGTGGAGAAATTTATCATCAAAGGTAAACTAGTAACCTAAGAACAAATCCACTGAAGCAGAAGCCTAGACTGTTAATCACATTTTTTTTCTGGTCTGTGGCATTTTTATCACATAATTGTAAAAAAATTACAGAGAAGGGTGAACCAAACAAAAGAGTCAATATATCAAAACTATTTAAAACTTAAATTTTAATATTGAGAACCAGGCATCTTTTAAATTTTGAAATGATTGCAATCTGAAAGTGTTATTGGAAGGAGTTTTAGGTATAAAATAAGCAGGTTTATAGAATTTTAGGAAAAGGCATACATTCACAGAGGGCGGGGGGAGAAGTGCCACAGGATAAGGGGAGAGGAAGACATCCATTCACAGAAGATAGGGAAAAGCCACAGGGTACTGGGAGAAAGAGGATACAAACTTTCACGGAGGACAGAGAAATGCGGACAAATGGGAGAAAGAGGAAAACAGATTTTCACAAGGGATAGAGAATTCTACCACTGAACAGGGAAGGTAAGAAGGGGGCACCATGTGGGGTTTGGGCTTCAAAGCTGATATAATGACCAATCAGAAGGGAATATGAAGAAACAAAGAACTGTAGCCTTTATAAACTTTAGCAAAAAAGAGCTTGGTGGGTTACCCCTTTGGGACCTCCCCTTCCTACATTGGAGTCTGTATTTGCTTCCAATAAATTGCCACCCTTTTCACCTACTACCTTTCGTCCCTGACTTCATTCTTTGAATCCATCTGGGCAAGGACCCAGGAAAGAAATCACCCTTGCATCCTATTCAGGAAAAACAACCTGACTCATTATCATTATATTATAGGTAAATAATCCATATTTTTTCATAATTATACAGAAAACAAAATTTTAAAGTATGTTTTTTTTGAAATTTTTAAATAGGAACAGCAGTTAAAGAAGTATTCTCTCTGAAGTGGAGGTGACACTACAAGGATCACACTAACAACAAGTAATTTTGCAGCATCAGTGAGGTATGTTTGTTTGTTGTTGTTTTCATTTTATAATTATTATTTTTAATTTATTGTTATTGTTGAACATCTTACAAATGTCCTCTTTCTCTGTTTGTGTGTTTTTCCCCATCAACACACTTCATCCTGCACCCACCCCACTGCAGGCCTTCACCAAACTATTGTCTGTGCCCATGGGCTATGTATATATGCATGTAAGTTCCCTGGTTAATCACTCCCACTTACCCTCTGAAATTGTCCGTCTGCTCCATGTGAGGTATGTTTGTTTTACATGGCCTCAATTCTCTGACATGCTCAGATCATTTTGAAATCTTCTATGCAAACTCATATGGATGTAAAGAATGTTAAATTTATAATTTATTTACTCTGGCAACATAAAACTTTTAAAATATTTCTAACTCTCTATCCCTCTCTCTTCCTCTCTGTAAAAAAATCAATAAAATATATTTTTTTAAAAAAAGAGTGGTACCATTGTGATTCCACAGTGCACCCCAAAAATCTCATATTTTTTAAAAATCTGCAGGTTCCATTTTCATTTTATTCCTAATTACAGAACCCCCTTCTGTTTTGAAGATTCTCAGCTAGCACGGCATTAGTAGAAAAGGAATATATATCTCTTATGGATGGGAAGATTCATTTGTGGATCTTTTGTTGGTATAAAGATCCAACACCCTCCAGGGAGAGTCACAAATTTCCATAATGTCCCTCTGCGTACAATTTTGCATTTGATGTTTAGATTTAACTGACAGATGTGTAAAATTACAAATGATTGAATGACTCCCTACTGACTTCACAGCTGTGCTATGGATGCTGGAGAGTGTGAATTACCTTAGGGACGGTCAGTAAGAAGCCACATAACATCACACATATCCAGGAGTAAGGCATTCGTTTGTAAATAAAGGCTTTGATTTATGCATTTAAAACAACTTTTTAAAATGAAATGTAATTTTTAAGATATAATCTTCAGTTTAGGAAACTGGTCATAAATGTTTTAATGGTTATGCTATGACTATTATGGAATAGAACTAACAGCATCAAATTAACATAAATATGCTTTTTTATTGCTCTCAGATTTGATTTTCTTAATTGCCTATGCTTCTTCTTCTATATTCATTTGAAATTTAATGGTGTATGACTCTGTTTGCATTATACCAAGAATTTATTCTGTGAATGTTTTATAATTCTTATTTATTCAAAACTTCAAATCACCAATAATAACTGAAATTAATCCAGAATTAAATTTGGTTGATAACCTACAAATTTTATCATATGACTTAAGTGAACTTTGGAAATTTTACATACCAGTTACTCTTACTATCCTTTGAGTTGTATCTGAAGTTTGCAAATAGGCATCTTTCCCATTGTGTTTACTATTTGGGGGCAAAAAGTAGAAAAAATGACAGTGCCTCTCTCAGTACTTTATGAGGTTAGCTAAGTAGTATGTGTTTCTTGCTTTAACAACAGTATTTTGTATACATCAATAAAAACATGATCCAAAGAATATTCCTTTTATCAGTTAGGTTTACTATTTCATAAAAAGGAACTGTAAGGTGTTAGAAAGACAGAAACAGATCCATCTCCCACCCCACAAAGTATCAAGGAACCAGAAGGTTTTACATTTATAGCTTAAAGAAAGGATATTTAGGTTCCTGTCATTCCCTCCAACTCCCCAAATTATTGTTTTATGAAACCATGTGGTCTATAAACTGGTGGGAACTGCTAGTTGTCTACCTTAATTTCTCTTTTCCCTCTTAAAAAAAAAAAAAAAATATATATATATATATATATATATATATATATATATATATAAATTTTTTAAATTGATTTCAGAGAGGAAGGGAGAGGAAGAGAGAGACAAAAACATCAATGATGAGAGAGAATCATTGACTGGCTGCCTGCAACCGAGGTATGTTGCAGGGGATGGAGCCTGCAACCGAGGTATGTGCCCTGTCTTGAAATAGAACTAGGAACTCCAGGCTCCTTTTTTTTTCTTAAGCCCTCCCATTTTTTTAAGAGAGCAAATCACTACCTGTTTTAAAGACAACAGTTTCCAGCCTTCTTCTCTGTGAATTTGTGGCCAGATAGCCAAGCAAGTGATCATCAAAACATTTAGTTACTACATTGGCCCATTGCTCCTTTTCCTTTTTCAACTTTATTTCCTGGTATACAGATGAGATAACACAATCCCCAGCAGCCATCCAAGACCATGATAATAAAACTCACACACAGGGATGTCTCCATGGTGAATTAGAAGAATCATGTGTTCTGGGAAGATGGGATCTACCGTTTCAACCTCCTTCTGCCAACTTCTGCCCATCTTCATTTACATGAGAAAGAAATACCTTCCGTTTTGTTAAAACTTACTTTAAACTTCACTATTTCTTGTGTTCAAGTTTAACTCTAAGTCAATTTCTAAGGCAGCAACCATGTTTTGAGAAGGCAACATATAAAGGGACCCCAGTTTTCAGCTTCAGAAAGTTGTTTTCTATAACCAAAAAGTACCTGGGAGCCATTTTGCCACCCAAATAATCTGCAAATGGTCATAATAGAAGCTATAAAAAATAAAAAATAAAAAAAGGACACACAGCTACATCAGAGGGCATTGTAAAATGATCACTACAAACCGCATAAAGTATCCTGAAATATGGAAGTAACATACAAATATGCCAAATTTGAATGCAGACTAATTCTATACAAAATTAAAGTACAAAAGTCTGCCCTCATTCATTTTTAAGCTTTGTTTGACAGATTGATTCTAAGTTTATTTTGCAGTAGTTGCATTTAGCCTTAGTTCTTATGAGAAATAACCCCTTTACTATATTCAAAATATGAATTAATGCCTTCTAATTTGGGTTATTTGTTGCAACACTTTCTAATCCAATCAGAAAAATACTACCACTACATCAACAATAGATAGTTTTAGAAAATTCCTAGCAGAAAATTTTAGAAAATTCTACCTAATAACTGTTAAAATAAAACATTCCTCTACTATGCAAGTAGTAGAAGTCATTTTCCTCTCTTGTTCCCAGTCAACTAGACCCTTAGCAGAGCCCAATTTGATCATGAGGGGAAGAGAATAAACAGAGAGTGCCTCACATTCAACCCTGCCAGTATACAAGTTAGTCTAATGCAGATAATCAGAAAATAAAAAGAGATGCAATTCATAATAATGAAATAACTCAACCTTGGACAGCAGTGTAAACTAAGTCTGTCCTAGATAAACAGAGACTTATAGTCACCCTAAGTTTGTACCTCTTTCTGAAACAAATCTGTGAATTTAAACTCAGTCACTCACTTATTCACTCAATAATGATTTCAATGCTGACTTTAAATAGCTCTTCTAAGGATGAAATGATGAACAAGCCAGACAAGGTAAGTATGCTCATGTTTTGTTTTATTTTTATAGTGGTGAATGGAGAAAAGAAATTATTTGCAACAGTAAAAAATAATTTTAGGTAATGGTTAGGTCACCAACAGAGTAATACAGGTTTATATTTATGGAGAGAATTAACATGGAAAGGTAGACAGAAGAAGTGCTATTTAAAGAAAAGCCTGCATGATGAGAAGGAGCCATTCAAATGGAAATAATAGAAAAAATCATAGTAGTTATACAGGATAGTAAGTGAAAATTTATTGAGACAAGTGTTTGCTTTCTCTATTCAAAAAACAAAACTTGGGAAAATTAAGAAATTCAGGGAAATCTTCCAAAGTGAGTTTACTGAGGTCTTTTCATTTACAAATTAAATCTATTGACTACTCTCCCACTCAAAGTAAATTGCAAGCTAGTAAGCACATAGAAAAATGAACAAGTACATAAAAGCCCTGAACACAAAGGTTGTAATCAGTTGGCCAAAGACTTTGATGAATGTTTAAAGACAGAAAGTTGATGTTTTCATGCTGAGAGTCCACAGAGAATCTGACATTGTTCCCTGAATATCCCATGTAGTTACCGAAATCAAAGCTCCTAAGTAGGAAAGGTAGAAAATTATCAGGCCCATCTTTCTCAGAGTCAATAACTGGAAAAAAAAAAGGGAGGGGGGGGGGACAATACAAAGTGTCCAAGTTGTTTAAAGGACCCAGTTGTTATACACAATGAAAACCCCAGTCAAGGAGCAAGACTTTTGGGCTTCAATAGGTCTAATGGAAATTAAACAACCTAATCAGTGTAGTGGTCTAGGCAGTCTTTCAAAAAACTGTCCCCACAACACATCCTCCCCACAAACACTATGCAAAGTAGAGAGTTCCCGTGAAATCTTGCATAAGCCAAAATGGCATAAAAAAACAAAGAAGCAATTACCTTAGGCCACATCTTGCCAATGGCTGCACAAAACCAGTGGAGATAAAGCACAGATGCTCACAGATACAGTTCAAAGCTGTGGTGCTGGACGCTGAGATGCTGAGATGCAAGGAAGGAGGTTGGTGGGGCCACTCTTGCTGCTTGGGGTGCACACTGTCTCTGTAATGGCTCCCTGCAAAATGAATGCTGAACGCTCTTTTCACTTTTCCTTTTTGGATAAGGGCAAGTTCCCTTCTGAATTATTTTGGGTAGTGAAAACAACTACTAATATAGGTCTTTTGTAAAAGTGAAGTAGTGTAAAGCAAAAAGCAGAGGAAACCTGTAACTGCTAGTGACCACAGCCAATGACTAAGAGTAAATAGGGAGAATGACTTAGAGCTCAAGATATTCTAGCATCAGTTTTTCAGATATAACATTTACCTAAAGATTCATATTTTTTTGTTCCGTTTATTTACTCATTTATTTATTAAAGTTATTGGGGTGACATTGGTTAATAGGATCACAAAGGTTTCAAGTGTACATTTCTATGTTACAAGATCTGTATATTGCACTGTATGCTCACCACCCAAAATTAAATCATCCTCCATCACCGTATATTAGGCCTCCTCACTCCCCCCAACCCCCTTTTTCTGGCAACCACAAGACTAACTGCAGACAATATACACAAAGATAATTTAAAAAATATAAAAAATATCTCTGATGTATTTCATGCATCTTTACTACCAGCCTTTCAGAGATTTCCATCATTGTTATACACCGCAAGGCTAAAACCATAGATTTGTTCTCTATAAAAGAAACATTTATATGAATATTGATAAAGATCCTATTTGTTTTGGATACCCATAGTCAGAAGAGACTTGGTTTTATGATTCTGAAGAAATCTCTATGTTTATCCATCATTTTCATTATTGATATTGAAAAGGGGCCAACTATTTATTTCTTTGGCTCTTTAAAAAGTATGAATAAAATCTGAGGATCTGGAGGCATTTATTTATTCAACAAGTATTGAAACTGACCTGGGTGCTGGCCATAGAGAAATGCACAAACAGACAAAAAAACCCTACCCTCCGGAGAGCTCATCCTCCGAATGGCTGGGGATGAGATACTAAGAAGCATGTGATAAAGCCATAAACCTTTAGCCCAGCCAAACCTTCAATCCGATCCTGGCCTTGAATATGTGCAAACCGTCATAAAGGGACAGAGTGCATTTGGCTTTGCTCCTAATAGCAGAAATACCTTAACAAGATGGTAACCTTGATCAGATGGATGTGTTTCAAGAAGCTAAAGTGCAGGCTTTTGTCCCTGTGTGCTTATTTCTGGCTACAGAGTTCACAGCTTTTGAAAGAGTTCCAAAAGTGTCTGTTAACACCTTACTCCTTTGGCTTTTTCCAATTCCATCTAATTAAGATACTAGAAAACAAGGTCAGCTGAGCTATGGCATGTGTACTCTACAACTGGAGGATGATTATAAACAGAAGGTAGCTTAGTGTAAGAACTAAATGAGAATTCCTGTCTTTGTAACTAATGCTCCAGCTTAAAACTTTGAATAAACTAACTAAGGAAATTTTAAGTTTGAATACTGGATACAGCTTTTCTGATGAGAGAAAAAAGAGATAGAGAAGAAAAGAGAAGGCCTACTGAATCCCCAGATCTTTTGATCTTGAAGAATCAACTCATTAGAGGAATGTGAACATCACTGTCCTCCATTCACCAAATTTTAACTACTTCTATATCCATTTAACCCCAATCAAATAAATTAATGTTAAAATATTCTAGATTGTTATGGCCTAGCAGTAAGAAAGGCAAACTCTGGATGAACATGGTCTCGACACAGGCCTCTATAATTCCCACAGATTAGGGGTAGAATCCACAAAATTTAATTCCAAGGTCTTCAGATATTGGAACTATAAAATAAGTAAAATAAAAAATGTATACTTGTAAAAAATATAAATATTGACATTGTGAGCAAGTAATAGAAATCAAGATGATGAAGCAAAAAAAAAGAAGAAAAAAGGGAAAGTTGGTCTTCTAGAAGTGAGATAAAAGACCATGGAAATTGTATGTCAAAGAATAAAGTAAGCAGCAGATTAATCAAAGCTAGAAAATTTATTAAGTGGAATGTATAGATCAACAAATCATCCAGAATGAAACACAAAAAGAGAAAATATAAAGGAAGTAGAAAAGAATTTAAGAAACATAAAGAAGAGACAATGCTATACATTTAATCTAATCATCAGTTGCCTCCTCTGAAGGGTAGTCTTCTATGAGCATCCACATGGCCATTATATCTTCCCATAATACATCTTACCATTTCCTCTATTCTTTCTATTAGACTGCTGATAGTTGATCAATGCCAATGCTCAGTGATAATGAAAAAAAACAAAAACAAAACTAGGAGTAGAAAGAAACATCCTTAAGGTGATAAAAGTTACCTATATTTACACTGCAGTAAAGACATTTCCTTTAAAATTAGAAATGGCCAAAAGATGGCTACTCTAAGTGACTCTGTTTAATCCATACTGGGGCAATAGTCAGAAAAATAAGAATGAGGAAAAATAAAAAAAGAAGAAGAATAAGGAAAGACTAAGGAGAGATTGGAAAGACATATAAACTCATATTATTTGCATAGCCTATTATTTTCTACAGATGAACCAAAAATCTAATAGAAAATATGGAAAATATACTTGAGCAAGTTTTTGGGGGGGCGTAAAATCAACATAGTAGCAACAACATGAGTGGACCTAAGTGAAATAAATTGGACAGAGAAAGACAAATACCATATGATTTCACTTATATGAGGAATCTAAAAACAGACAAAGCAAAATAGAATCAAACTCATAGACAGAGACACAAACCAAAGAAGCAGGAGAAAGGGGAGTGAGCAGAAAAGGGAAAGAGGATTAAGATGGTTACTAGACTCAGCGTGCTGATCACTTCTTCTTAAGTGTTGAGTCACTATGCTGCACACTTGAAACTAATATTATGTTGTATGTGAATAATATGGAAAAAGGAGTCTATTTTAAAGGAGTTTTGTCAAAAGCTGACAAAATAATGGCCAAAGGGGGAGCTGTTAGAAGATAAGGAAAATGCCATTAACCAGGAACAGCACACGGGAGCTGCTGGTGAAGAAATGTGTGGGAGCAGAAACTGGTTTGGCTCAGTGGATAGAGCGTTGGCCTGCGGACTGAAAGGTCCCAGGTTCGATTCCGGTCAAGGGCATGTACCTTGGTTACAGGCATATCCCCAGTGGAGGGTGTGCAGGAGGCAGCTGATTGATGATTCTCTCTTATCTATTCAATATGCTTCTAACTCTATCTCTCTCTTCCTCTGTAAAAAAATTCAATTATATATATATTTGAATATATATAAGTCTGTGGGAGGTTGTTGCCTCTGGTGGTGGATGTGGAGTCCTGTTTCATGGCTGAGAGTCAAGAAGAAAAGCCTGGTCTCCAGAGATCAGTGAATCAGGAGGACTTGCTCTAAAACAGATTGCTGGAGCCCAATCTGGACTCTCTGATTCAGTAGGCCTGTGGAGGGAGAGTTTGCATTTGTAACAAAGTCTAGGTGATGCTGACCCCGCTGGCCTGGGGACCATGCTGAGAACAACTGCATGAGGCCCAGGGGAGCAGAACCAGCAGCATGAACAGCACCAGAAGCTTGTCAGAAGTGCAGGATCTCAGGCTCAAATGTGTCTACAGATTCAGAAGTTCCATGTTAGTGTTATCTATAACCATGCTTTTTAAATTATCTTTTTCTTTTAGAATAGTTTTAGGCTTACAGAAAAACTGTGAAGATAGTACAGAGAGTTCCTATATATCACACACCATGTTCCCCGTGTTATTAACATCCTACGTTAGTATAATCCGTTTGTCACAGTTAATGAACCAAACTTGACATGTTATGAACTAAAGTCCTTACTCAGGTTTCCTTAAATTGGTGCGTATGTTCTTTTCCTGTCCAGGATATCAAATTATGTTGAGCTGCCATGTAGCTTTAGGCTCCTCTTGGCTGTGACAGTTACTCAAAGTCTAGGTTTTGATGACCTGTCAGTTCTGAAGAGTACTGGTTAGGTCTTTTGCAGTATGTCCCTGACTTTGGGTTTAGTTCACATTTAGTTCATGAGTAACCTGGGAAGGAAGGTCACAGAGAAGAAGTGACATTCTCTTCAACATCATACGAAGGATACATACTACAAAACATGACTTGTCATTGTTGATGTTTAACTTTGATCACTGGGCTGAGATAGTATTTGTCAGGTTTGCTAACCTTAAAGCTTCTCTTTTCTTCTTTCTTTTTCATGCCTCTCTCTTTGAATGGAGCGTAGCCCACACTTAATCAGTGAGGACCTATGTTTTAACTTCTTGGGGACAGAGTCTACATTTTGCTTTCCATGTTTGGAATGCTAGCATGTTCCAAAGATGAGCAGAAGGTAGATGGATAATTTTATGTCTACTTAGCTGTTCCCATAAATTTATTACCAGTGGCTCAAGAATTGTGTACAATTAGTATGTGTCAGTGCACACTTTAAAAACATGTGGGCTCTAGCTGTTTTTTTTTTTTTTTTTTTTTTTTTTTTTTTTTAAATCTTTAGATGAATAGCCACCCCTTTGGAAGTGAATCTTAATTGCAAGTTAATGATGCCTCCTGGTAATTTACTACTTTAGTTGAAACTACAATATCAGCTGCAGCTCAGATAATAAGAGCTACAACTCATACAGCTGAATATCATCTGCCAAAACCCACCTGGACTGCACCTGCAAGACCAATTGTGGTTTATTTACTCTCCCAATTTGTGTCAGCATTCCCCAAACAATGCAGCGTTAGGTTTGAGTTTTCTGGAGACACTGTCTCAGTCCTCCACTCTGGTGATTCCTAACCCATAAGAAATAATTAAGTGAAGTTTAAAGAATCAGGCCTACTCAGAGTTTGTGAAAAACAAGAAAAATCCTCTGTCTCACAGCTCAAGTCCTTAAAAATAAATCAATAACAGAGCAAAGAGAGAACAAGTAGGGATTGCACAAGTTTAATACAGTTAGGAGAAGAGAGACAAATGGGGCAACAGTGATATCACAAGAGTTATTGACAAAAAGTTCTGCAAAATTGATTAAAGATACTTGTCAGAAGATTGAAGTAATTTAAGAAACCCAAAGAACGATACATTTAAAAGTCTACACCAACGCAGGTAAGAGCAAAATGAAGAAATTGACAACTAAAAGATTCAGATAAAATCAGAGGAAACATGCATACAATTAAAAGGAGGAATAACAATATAAAGGAAGTGATAACTAACTTTTCAGAAGCAATAAATATCAGAATGTAGACAAATGATACGTCAATATGCTGCAAGAAAATAGATACCAAACTTTAATTCTAGAAAGAGTAAAAAAAATTATTACTTTTATGATTACTTAAAGAAACATTCAGTTTTTTAAAAACTGAGAAAAATTTTACAAAGCAGGCCTTAATTAAGGCAAATATATGAAAATGTATCTATGTTAGAAGGGAAGTATTTCCACAAAGTCAGAGATTTAGGAAAATATACTAGAAAGAAATAATGAAAGAAAAAAGAGAAAGAAAAAAGGGAGGAAGAGAGAATATTACCTACTATAAAAATGTAGATATGAGAAAGTAATGTATCCTTATAATAAACCAGATAAGACTATAATTTAAAATAACTATAAAATATGTTCATTTGAGTTAGGCATTATGTTCTGCTAAAGTTATCAGAAATCTTTTATTTTCTTTGGTCCAGGAGGAGATTAATAAATATATTAAAACTATACTTTCATAGGATATTAATATTATAATTTCTTAGATAAGATTTCAAGTTTACAGAAAAATATTCTGATAAAAGAGTAGAATGGTAAAAGTTATATAAAAAATATAGGAAGAGAAACAATATATAGCCCAGCTGGTATGGCTCAGTAGTTGGATTTTAACCTTAATCCCCAGTGTGGGTCTGCAGAAGGCAGCCAATCAATGATTCTCTCTCATCATTGATGTTTCTATCTCTCTCTCCCTCTCCCTTCTTCTCTGAAATCAATAAAAATATATTAAAAAAAGAAACAGAGTACAGAGGACAAATAAAGAGTACAAAGAGTTGGTAGGTTTGACTTAAACATAACAGTAAGTGTATTAAAAATAGAAGGCATTAAAATTTCCAGCTAAGAGATAACTGTTGTCAGTCAATTAAAAGTATAACACAATTATTTCATGATTACAAAAGACATAGCTATTATATATGTAAACAATATAAAAGTATAAGGTACTATTGCTGTATTATTAATAGACAAATGAGACTTTACAGTAAGCAATATCAACAGCAATACACCAAATTTGAAAATACAAATCATTTGATGTTCATAAATGCAAATTTTGACAATCGGCTATAGAATAAAATTATATACACTAATTCTAATAAACCAAAAATAATCCTTACAGATATCTAGAGAAGACTAAAGAGCAAAAGAGCCCTGGCCAGTGAGGCTCACTTGGTTGAGCATAGTTGTGATCATTGCAAGGTTCTGGTTTGATTCCCAATCAAGCTCCATCCCCTGTAGGTGGCGTGTGGTGAGGGAGGCAGCAAACAAATATTTCCTCTCATATTAACGTTTCTCTCTCCCCTTCCCCCTTCCTTCCTCTCTCTGTGAAGAAAATCAACATTAAAAAAATCTTTAAAATAAAATAAATAGCAAACAGTCCAAGCGGAGCCCGGGCTGGCTAACTTAGTTGGTTAGAATGTCATCCCAACATATCAAGGTTGTGGGTTTGATCCCCAGTCAAGGCACATACAAGAATCCACCACCCAAGGAATGTGTAAATAAGTGGAACAAATTGATGCCTCTCTCTCTCTCTCTCTCTCTCTCTCTCTCTCTCTCTCTCTCTCTCTCAATCTCTCTCTCTCTTTCTCAATCTCTCTCTCTCTCTCTCTCTCTCTCTCTCTCTCTCTCTCTCTCGCTCTCTCTCTCAATCTCTCTCTCTCTTTCTCAATCTCTCTCTCTCTCTCTCTCTCTCTCTCTCTCTCTCTCGCTCTCTCTCTCTCTCTCTCCTCTTCCTCTTCTTCCCTCTGTGTAAATTCAATAAAAAAAGAAATGTTGTCATATGTAATATATGTGTTGTAAATTAGGAAGACAAAATTATGTTAAAAATAAAATGTAAGTCAAGAGTCTGAAAATTTTCAAAAATAAACTAAAAATAGAAAAAATAAACTAATGTGTAACACAGCAGAAAATAGCAAAAATAAAATCAAATATGCATAAACAAATATTTTAAATACATTACTATTTTGAATGATAAAAATTTGATAAATTTGTAAGAAGGTTGATCAGAACTATATCATATATAATCTATCCAACATTAGGGCCAAGAATGGGATATATATATCAAAAACAAAAACAAGACTAAAAAAGTAAAACATAACTATATTATCAACTATTTTTATTAATGAAATAAAATTTAACTTTAAATAGAGAAGAATAAAGGTAAAATAGAAAACCTGTAAAATCTTATAATAAAATTAATTTATATTTATTCAGTTACTAGAAGCCCAGTGAATGAAAATGCAAGCATTGAAGGGGAGGGGGGTTGCTCAGCTGACCTGTTATGGAAGCTCTCAGGGGTGGGAGGCGACCAGCAACCAGGGGAAAGTGACACCACCATCACTCCTCTGTTGTTGCCACTGCCGGCAGCATAAGCCTCTATTGGCACTGGTTACCTGAGCCTCAGTTGGCCCTGGGCAGCTGGGCAGTTGACATCTAAGGCTTGTTGCTCCTCAGGCCATCCCTGTGTGGCTGGGGGTCATAGGGACTGGGGGATTCCAGAGGCAGGCCTTGCTGCACACCTGCTGCCCATGCAGGGCTGAGGGGACTGGGCACCACTATCTTGTGGCTGTGGGTGCCACCATCTTTGAGAGTGTTAGTCAATTAGCATATTCTCTCCTTATTGGCTGTGGGTGCTGCCATCTTTCTGACAGTGTGAGTGTCAATTAGCATATTTCCTCTTTATTAGATAGGAAAAAACAGTTAATAAATAATTTAATTGTAACATTTATTTTAATAAAGAACAGAAACATTACAAATCTTTACCACAAAGAAAATTCTGGGCTCATGAAATTTTTCCTGCAAACTCTAAAAACACTAAAGGAAAAGCATAATACATATCATACAAACTTTTGAAGACTATAAAAAGTTAGGGAATAGATCACTAATCATTTTATGAGTCTTATCTAATTATTTTTCCAATAAATGGCATGACATTATAGCACATCAAATTATAGGCAGCTCTAATTGACAAACACAAATGTGTGTATTAAGTAAAATGTTAGCAAACTGAAAGAAAATACTTCATAGCATAGTTGGTTTAATTCCAGAATAATGGAATGATTTTTAAATTACAAGATCAATTATTGTAATTCATATCTGATACAACTGGAGAAAAATATCACTTCTATCATATAGAATGAAGAAAAGCTTTTGATTAACTGCAATATATATTCATAATTTAAAACACTCCTAGAAAATTAGAAATAAAAGTGAACTTCTGTAATCTGAAAATAATTATATCCAAAACCAATAACAAACATCATACCAATTGTGACATGACACTTTTCTTTGAGATCAGGAATGAAACAGATGCCCAACAATGAATATCACATTGGGCAATGGAATTTCTATTCTAAAGTTTGGCCAGTGTCTCATGTATAACATGTATGCACATATGGAAAATAATATAATTTACTTGTAGCTTATTTTTACTTTATATACATGAACTTCTCTGTTATGTATTCTGCATTGCTTCTTTCTCTCAAACATAGTATATTTGTGAGATAAATTCATATTTTGTGTAGCTATATTTCAATGAGATTTATTGGTTTACAGTATTACCTTATATATACCAATTTATATTTCCGTGCTATTGATGAAAATTTGAGTTATTTTCAGTTCAGGGCTTTTATAAACAACTAGAAGCCCAGTGCACGAAGAGAATGGGCCTTCCTTTCCCTGGTTTCTGGCACTGCCTTTCTGCTCCAGCCCGGCCTTCTCATGCTGCTGAGTGGCTGGGGTGGCGTGGAACACCTGTGTTATCACCATGATGATGATGACCAAGCATTCTGCCCTACCCCAGCTGCTCAGCACCTGCTTATGCAAATTAACCAGCCATCTTTGTGGGGTTATTTTGCATACTCACTTCTGATTGGCTGGTGGATGTCATAAAGGTATGGTCAATTTGCATCTTTCTCTTTTAGTAGTATAGATGCTATTATAAACTGTTTTGACGCCTTGGTGCATATTTGCAAGACAGATAGAGTTTATTCAGGGTACCTATCTTGAATTGGTATTGGTGCATTATATAATATTGGCTTGAAAAACTGCTATACTGTTTTCCAAAGTCACTATGCCATTTTTTACTCTCTTCAGTCAACTGGGAGGGTTCTGTTGCTCTACATGGTGTAACTCACAACATTTGTTATACTCAGATTTTTAAAAATTATGTCAGCCTTGAATCCTGTTTGATATATTTGTTGGCCATTGACCAACTCCTTTTAAAAAGTATCTGTTGAAGGCTTTTTCTCATTTTCCTTTTTCTACCCTAATTAATTTGAATTGCATCCTGTGTGTGTGTGTGTGTGTGTGTGTGTGTGTGTGTAGGTTATATATATATGTACACATACATGTATATATGGAAAGATTGAAACAACTACATACATACATATACAATATTAAGTTTTAAATATTCAAATGCCTTCTATTTAGTGGGTGATTTTTAATGTCTCAATAATGTCTTTTGATGAACAAAACCCTTATTTTTAAGAGTTATATTTATAAATATTTTCATTTATGGTTTATGATTTATTATTATTATTGGATGTTTTACTTTCCTTAAAATGGTTTATGACTTGTATATTGTTTTCAACATCCTGCCCAACTCCAAATAAGTTCATGATAATATTAGTTATGTTAACTGCTTAAAAATATATTTTTTTCTATTCACAATTATGTCTTTAATAAACCTGGAGTTAATTTTTGGAAATTATAGTGTAGGACATCAATTTAATCTTTATGTTGATATGAATTTGTACTATCCCCATTTATTAAAATGTCTATCTTTTCCTCATTTATCTATCATAACATTTTTCACATATCAAGTGTCCATACAAATATGAATCTAACAAGGGCTCTTTTTTCTGTTCTAATGTCTTTTTTTCCATTGCCTGCAACAATTAATTAATAAACATTGTGTTTATCCCTTAAACTGCATGAAGAATTATGATAATTTGTAGATAAAAACCTTCAACTTTTTTCTTTAGAAACACCTTACCTATTTTAGTCTTTTAAAATACATTTGCAAATTAGATAGGTATATTATTTATGCTATATATGAATAAATGTTTCAAGTTTAACAAAAATATTTTATGATATGATTGGAATTACGTTGAGTCTACATGTGAATTAATGAAAAATCAATAGTTTTATGAGATAAAATTGTTAAGAACCATGAAGGATGTGAAATTTTATTTTACACTAAAATATCAAGGCCTGCCAGTTTCACAAATGCTGGTGTGAAACACATTTGTCTTAGTGAACAATAAGCCCAACTAGCCTTTGCTCAGGAGGGAGATACTATCTTTATTAACTGGGCAGTGAACAGACCTCCCTCTGCTCAGGCGGGAGATGCTCCATCTCTGTCTGCCAAGGCTGCTTGTGACGCCAACGTCCCAGAAAGGCTATTGCAGAGTCACGGTGTGATGTCACGTGAAAAATATGCAGAAACATAAGATATCAATGAAGAGTTACACCCCAAAGGAATCTCCCTATCCATGATCATGGCATATTTCGATTTTCATTTATTTCTACTTCAATGTATCTAGATTTAGAATAAATATTAACACTAGAAGAAAAGAAGAGGATTTCTATGTATGAGTTCTTCTAAGGGACTTCCTGGTACAGGCAATATTTTATAACTTGGTCTTCATGACATTTACATGGGGTTTTTCTTTATAATTGGTCCTTAAATTATACATATGTGTTTTAAAATGTATAATTTTACCATAAATTATGCATATGGGTTTTATTAGTACCTCATATTTTGTGTTAAAATAAATGTTTAAAAATATCCTTAATGATATAATATGGTTAACTCGCCCAAATAGGAGACAAGTCCAATATGGATTTGAACTAACTCTTGCCTCTATTGCATTTTTTGTTAGCCTTGGTCTGCTCTGTTTTTTTCTCCACTCCTAGTGTTCCCCAGGAGTCCAAGCTGAGGTTCTGGAACATGGGGAATCAATCACAGATAATTAGTAACTGCATCCCATTTGTAAGCCTGATGGAGGAAGAAATACTGCAAATCATTATGCTTAATCTTTTATATGGATGAATTTAAGACACGGATATCTTTGTTAGATTGATAAATATTTTTAGACACTGTTTCTTTGGGGAAAAATGGTGTATATTTAAATGCACATATATACATTTTCTTATGTATAATTTTAAAAGATATGTAGATCTAAAGAACATCCACAGATCAATTATGCAGCTAGGGCTTTGAGGTTTCTTATTGAGAGCCAGTGTTTGCCAGTCCTTTAAATTTTCAAATTACTTGTAGATGCAAAACATGCAATTAACAACACTTAACAGCAATAACATGCAGTGCATGCAAATGCGCCAGAGGAATGGTATAACATGTAATGACTTTAGTGGCTTCAAGAAATGAAGGATTAGAAAAATCTCAGATGTTGAGGAATGGTTTTATGGAGGAGATGAGACCCACATGACAATTGAGATGGAGAAAAGTACAAAGAATGGACACACCTTCCAAATCAGTGGCTCTCAACCTTTCTAATGCCTTAGGCTGCCTTGTTAATGGTCATGATCCACAGGTTGAGAACCACTGCTGTAGAGTACAAGACCATTGGAAAACACAGATATTTACATTATGATTCATAACAGCAGCAAAATTACAGTTATGAGGTCACAACAAAAATAATTTTATGGTTGGGGGTCACCACAACATGAGGAATTGTATTAAAGGGTTGAGGCATTAGAAAGGTTGAGAACCACTGTTCTAAATAAAAACAGCAGGCTGGAAAAGGCAGAAAAGAAAAAAAAAAAAAGCCTGAATATTTTAGGTAGTTATGATGAAACCAAGGGAAAGTCAATATTTAAGTATATGGTAATATGGAAGGAATAATTATCTACACTAATAAAAGAGAAAGATGCAAATTGACTATATCTCCACAATGCCCACCAGCCAATCAGGAGTGAATATGTAAATGAACTCAACAAAGATGGCGAGTTAATTTTCATATGCGGACAAAACAAAGACTGAAGGCTCCTCCCAAGCAAAGACTGAATACTGAAGGCTCTGCTGTGGCCCCGGTCCTGGGAGCCAGAGGAAAACCAGCGCCTGCAGCCAGGGGAAGGAAGGCCTATTGAACGAATCTTCAAGCAACAAGCCTCTACTATAAGGAAAAATTTTCAATGTACTCAAGAAAATACACTAAAAAGAAAGCCAAGAACATTTTTAGTTGAAAAGGTGGTATCTACACTAAATCTTGGAGTAGAAGTCTGGAAGATAAAGACAAATGAATAAAGAACTGCAGGTACAGGGTGCACCAAAGTAGCATGAATTCTCCATGTGTGGGGATTTAAACTTATTATGAGGTGTCTAACAAATGGCACTGTTGAGATCACTGTAAATTTCAATTTCCTTATTGATTTCTGATTTCTTCTTTGATAGTGGACATAATAGGTTGGCAATTATTAGAATAATGAACAATAATGACAACTATCCAACACACTTCACCCAGAATATTTTTATTCAAGTTACAAGGGTACAGTTTGAAAAGAAGACTTAAGGCAGCAACCAGCCAGCTGAAGAGAAAGAATATCTGAAGATCTCATTATACTTTTTGTATAAGGATGCTTGCTTTGGGGGCCATTGGATACACACATGGCTGCTACCTCCTTTATTATAGTCATAAAGAGGATCTGAAGCTCATAAAAAGTATCTGGCTGATTTGTAAAAGATATAACAGCTTGTCAAAGAGAATTCTACAGAGCCATCTAAGAAAAAAAAAGTCCCTTCCAAAGCATAGCTAGGAACTATTTATGTTAGAAATGCCTACTTTGTCACAGTAAGCTGAGTATGCCTCCTGTCATCTGGGTGCCAAATGCAGACCTGTTTTCTTTGACTTTTCCCTGAGCATCAGTCAGCAGTGTATGCATGGAGTACGAGAATTTAATACTTGTACAGTAAGAGCATGTGTTCCTGAGGTAAAAGTCAAGAATTTTCACCAGATATTTAACATTGCAAAGTTATTAATTTTTACCTATCGTACAGCAGTTCTAGACTTACAGATGGCAGAAGAGACAGCTACCTCCATGTTGAATTTTGAGAGGTGTTTAACTCTCTTTGCTACCAATATGACCCACTTTGCCTGAAACATTCATACTATTTAATTTGACCTTTAAATTTAATGAACAGAAGAACCATTTAAATGTTATAATGTTATCTAGGAGCTTATATATATAACACCAGCTGATAATAAATTCACTAAAATTGGATTCTTAAATTAGTTTCCAAGGCATGAATTAACCCTCTGAGGGATATAAGGTGGTAAAAAGAATTGTTGAGAGTTGTTTTCAAAAATTTCCAGATGATTCATTCAAGCACGAACTCTTGGAAGAAAGAGTTCAGAAAATGTAGAAGGGATAAAGAACACCTTGACTGTGTATGAAGGTTAAAGAACTCTGAAATAGAAGAGAGAAAGAGGCAAGAAGAGGGAGAGGGAGGCAAACACAGAGACTGATTGGAGAGTTTAAAAAGGAAGCTTAATTGGGAGAAAATGCTGTAACTGCCCAAGTGCCCAGAAGCATTAAATGGTGGTTTAAAATATATGGCTGTATCTCTTATAAAATGTCACAAGGTCAGTGGTCAATTCAGCGAAGACCTAAGCCTCTTCAAACTCTCCCACATGTCAATGGCTTGGGTCATAATGGCATCTGGACCTGGAAGTGAATACCACTATGACACCTCAAAAATACAGTTGGGCCTTCTGGCCTCATGAAGACTTCCAAGGATAATCATCTGAAAGTCCAGCAATAAAGAGAAAAAAACTAAACAGCATACCCTCTCCTGAGAAATTTCCCCAGAACCTGCACCATTCCGATTTTTCATGTATCCCTTTTACTAGAACCTGTTTATTTGGCTATGACTAAAAGCAAGGAAAGTTGAAAAAGTGGCCTTTTATATTTAGTTACTGTAACTCAGCTTAGCTTCAAGAGTCTTAATAAGAAGTTTTATATCCTATTACATGTAAATGTATTTATTTTTTATTAAGGAACATCGTTTCCTAAGTCATTAAAGCAGTTCAGACATTTGCTATGTCAGCATTTTTCTATTATAAGAGATTTAATTATAGTAAATCTGTGTTAAACAAAGAGATGCTTTAGAAATGAATAAACTCCAATAAATACCTTTTTAGCATTACATAAAGAGCAAAACAGGAATGATCCCATAATCTTATTTTAGTTTCCATAAGCCATGATCACTTCGTGTAGAAAATATGAATAACATACAAGCTGAAAATTTGGTTTCCTCAAAAGGTGATGAATTAAATAACAATGTTGACAACTGATTTCCCAAAACAAAATTTTTTATATTTTTCACATAACCAATCCGAATTTATAGGTGTTATTACAGCTAAAGAACTAAACATTGATACCTCAAGCACAGAACGACTTCTATCTGTACAACACGTCTAACTTAGAGACATGTGGCCACATGAAAATGGTTAGAAAACAAGTACCATCACTAAAGGTCAGGCATGCTGAGAAGGTTTTTGTCTCCTTTTGCTAGTTTTTTTTCTTTTTTTTTTTCCCTTCATAATGGGGAATTTAATACAAGTCCCTAACCTGAAGGTCTTAGGCACACTAAGCAAAATATTAAAATAAAATTTTGGTAGTATTTTGGAAAAACCAGTAAGCCTCAGTGATGTACTCTGAACTAAAATAAAAAGATTAGGTTCATAAATACCATTGAAAGGCCAGTGCTGGTCACACTGATGTTTCAATCCCACGCAATGCCAATGATTCATTAACGAGTCACCATTTTGCCCTCAAGAGGCAGGACCCTCTCTGATATCTTTTTTTTGTGGGGGATTTATTTTATTATTAATTTTATCATATTAGTATTATTAGCTTAGTGCTCTATACAGTCAGAATCAACATTAAAAAAATCATTGTCACTATTTTTATCCTAATTATTTGAACCCTTAATTCTTAATTTTAAACACCAAGCAGATTTGATAGAGTAGTCTCAAGCTCATGGGTGTTTAAAAAAGATTTTTTTTTTTTAAATGAAAATCATAAGTAGGAGAGAGACATTTTTTCTAAAAACTATGATTAATACTTTAAGTGCAATCATATATCTTTTCAGGGTACTAAAATGTTATGGACTGTTAATATTATTTTATTTTGGTAAGAAATTATTATAAATTTTTAAAACCCATGTGAATATATATTCTATTAGCTACACCTTTTCTTGTTTTTTTACTTTTCACTAGCTACACGGTTCAGATCATTTGTTATCTTAAAGTGGAAGACTCCAGAGACAGCTTCTTATGAATTCTTCTTGAAAGATCTTTGAGGTCAAGAAAGTGATTTAACCTCAGAAGCAGCCTCAAATTCTGTAGGGTGCAGAAAAAGAAAAATATAATTTAATTTCTAGACATTCAGCAGCTGGGGATTTCAGCAGCTATAGGCCAACACATGATTTGTGTTGTAATAACCAGTGATGACAGCCAGATATTTTTTGAACTATGTTTAAGAGAACTTCATACAATATTTTAAAATATCCTCGGTATCTTCTTTGTAGCAATTATGGCATGCACACATACAACATATACAAGTACTCAAGTAAAGTATGATTCCAAATTTGAAGAAAAAAATGACATATGGTTATATGGATGGCCAGTCAATGGAGTATCCAGTTGGTAAAGTGAGAAATCATAGTTATAGTTACACAATTCTTACTAATTCTTACTACTGACCATGTCTAGATGTTACCTCTCATTCACAGAATAAACATTATTTTAGTGCAAACAGATAGTTTACATTGCATGCATATTCAGGGACTATATCTTAATAATGTACACTTCAGTGCTGCATCAAGCAATTTTCAATTTGCTTTCAAATAGTAAAAATGAAAAATGTATTTGGTTTAGTGAATATATATTTTGTTTATTAGCAACAATTATGTACATAAATACTTTGATTTTGTATACATAAAATTAAGCTTGAAATAAAATTATCTCTTCAAAAAATTAAACATATTGGCTTGCTGGGAGCTAGACAATATGTCAATATTCAATTTGCTGTGCATATGAATATTAATACTCATTCTTTTATTATTATTGTGGCAACATATTGAGGCAAAATTTCTGCTACTAAGTGTCTATAAATGAGACAACAGCTGATGATTTATGAAGCCCTGGAGTCCTCAAGTTTCTCAACAGTAAAATAAAAAAATCAGAAGATATCAAAGGGCTTACTACCCAGTTTTTAAGCTAAAGGGTCTTGCCTCAGTGGCTACCTTAATTGGAACGCTTACATTTAAAATATCTTTGCACTAGGGTAACATGAAACAATTTGTAAAGCAATGGATTAGGTAATTTTGAAGATCTTTTCAAGTTCAAACTGTATTTTGCCTATTATTTATGAATCACATATATATTTAATAGGTTAATGTTGATAATAATCATCAAAAATGTTTTAACCAATGTTTATATGCAAACAAGAATAAACATTTAAAAATATGCTAAGTACCACAGTTGTTGTCAGTTTATATGAAAAACAATACAAATAGTTATTCAATACAGGATAAAAGAAACTTATGCAATGCAATGGACAAATCCCCTGACATTAAGTATAATAAATGCTAATAAAAAATGAAAATAAAACAAAGCTGGGAGTGACAGGAAAGACAGAAGAAAGGAAAGGCGGATGCTGAAGCACACCAAGTTCCAAGTTACATCATATGCTTGTGCTTTACATTCCCTCCAACTACCTGCCAAGGACTATGTGTTTGTTTGTTAAATGAAAGTTTAACAATCTAAAACCAGGCAAAATGCAAGCAAGAAATTAAATTTAAAAAGAGAAGGTCTTCATGACATACAATACTATGAGCATCAGATTAAAAAAATAGAATGGTCTTCTTTGTAGCCTGGCCATTACTACTGAACAAAACTCCGGATACTTCCAATATGAAATTTATTTATTTATTGTTATTACTATTTTAGATGTATCTCTATCGTAGAAAGAATTACAGATGTCTCCTTTTTCCCACTGATCCCCTCCACTCCACACCTGCTTCTCCCCCAGGCCTTCACCACATTATTGTTTGTTTTAAGGGTTATACATCTATATACATAAAAGCCAGGCGACTGGAACAATGAAACGACTGGAACGACCAGAATGACTGGTTGCTATGATGTGCACTGTGGCAGCCAACTGGCTGGATCGGGGCCTGATTGGTGCCCCTAACCTTCTGCAGCCCTAACCCCTGGCCAGCCCGGCCCCCATTTGCCCTCCCATCAGGGGTGGGGCCCGTGGCCAACCTCCCATGGCACCTTCCTCCCACTGGCCCAGCACCCATAACCCTTCCCCTCATCCAGGGCAGGGCCAGCCAGCCAACCTCCCCCATCTGTTTCCCTCTGCCGGCCCAGCCTTGATTGGCCCCCATTGGGACAGGCCAGCTAACCCCTCCCACACACAAATTTGTGCACTGGGCCTCTAGTACATTCATAAAATAAGGTGAAATTTAATCGAATGCACAATTTATTGTATGTCTCATCCCATATAATAAGAGAGGAATATGCTAATCTGCCCAGACCCCCTCATGGGTAATGTCTGGCAGGAGCAGATGGGCATGGCTATGTGCCTCAGAAGGCCGGGCACATGAGGCTGCATCAAATCCAATAAAATGTCTTCACATGCCCGTAGGTGACAGGGTTCCAGCTTCGTTCCTCACACCCAGCTAGGAGGACTCCCGGGGTGTTTCTCCCCTCTGAGCCCTGAGCAGGGGGGACGCTCAGCTCCAGCCCGGAGCCCCGAAGGGAGGCAGAGAAAAGTGCTTTTCCTCCGGACCCGCTCTCCCCGAGAACCCAGAAGTCTGCCTCCCAGGCTGATGGCACAGCAGCCAGGCCTGGTCAGCCTCAGAGAGGGCAACTACCCGGAGGCCATGCATCTGCCATAGTTGAAGTCACCCTCGATGGAGGACAGGGGTGGTGGGGATCGGAGGTGGCTCTGCGGCAATGGAACCCCAGCTCCCTGCTGAATGACTAGAACACATGGGCCTCAACAGTCCTCGGTGGTCACTTCCTGAGCAGCAGTCAGCCTGCACCGGGGATCAAACCCGAAACCTAAGAGGAGCCCTGACAGGATGGAACCAAACCTTTGCTGTGGAGAGGAGCTCCGGCCACAGCGGGGGCCAGGGCAGCCAGAGGGGTTTGCTGAGGAGCCCTGACAGGCAGCACCCAGTGCAGGGGTTAGTACCTCCTCCTGATACAGCGAGGTTGTGGGCTGGGTCCCTGGTCAGGGCCCAGAAGCAACCAAAGGGAGCATAATAAGTGGAACAACACACTGGTGTTTCTCTCGCTCCCTTCCTCTCTCTGAAATAATCAATCAATCAAAACTAAAATAAAAAATAAACCCTCTGGCTTGCGTTGTTAAAACAGCTAGAAAGTGAAGTCCCATCCTTCCCATTTATTCAACAAACACTTCATATGCTCCTTCAATAATCACACTGGGGATGGGTGTTTGTTTTGGTTAATCCTCACCTGAGGACATATTTGCATTGATTTTTTTTTTTTTTTTTTTTTTTTTTTTTTTTTTTTACAGATAGTGGAAGGGCGGGAGAAAGACAGAAACTAATGTAAGAAACATCAATTGGTTGCCTTTTGCTGAATCCCTGATCAGGGCCCTGGATTAAGCCTGCAACCCAGATATATAACTACCATATGTGTTTTCTGTAACAAAGGGGGTATCTGAATAAAAATATAAGTAAAAGAGAACCCCAAATCATGAAAATAATTACAATACTTTTTGATAGATACATAGAGATGGATGGATAGACACAGATATAAATGTAGATATAGACATATTTTCTCTAAAATACACAATTCTATTGAAACCACGTTGGATAAAATGAAATAGGCTTTGATGAAGTAAAAACTTTAATGAGAGTTTCCATTTAAAATCTTATAACATTCTATTTCACAAAAACTTTTCTTCATTTTAATTGTCACTTTTACCCATATTTAGGTAACTGAAAGTTCATTTTATTTTTCTTAATCTGGTTAACATTTTGGCTCATTTAAATATTTTAAAGGTAATAAAAAGGGATGAACGGAGAAAATAGTGTGATATGTTGCGGGGAGCAGGTGCAGGGTGGAGGGGGTCAATGGGGGAAAAGGGGAACATCTGTAATACTTCCAGCAATAAAGATCGGTGCAATAAAAAAATAAAAAATATATATCAACAAAATTCATACATTTTTTAAAAGTGGGGGGAAGAAGAATAACATGATTGTTTCTGTCATGTGAAAACAAACAAACACTGAGTTCTAACTATAATCTTCATCTCAGAACAAAGAAATATAAATAAAGTTTGTTTTGCCTCTGATCTCATGTAGGTATACCAGCACTATCTTTTCATCACCTTAATATGAAGTGTGTGTTTTCTTAAGGATAGCAAAATCTTTATAGAGCTAATATATGTTCTCCTTAACAGATACATAATTTTTTTTTCTAATGCTTACAATTGTTTTATTTTTTAAAACTATAAAATTTCACAGGGCATTTCAATTCAGGATTGATCTGTGAGTTCTCAGAAAAAATGTATTTTTCTTTGTGAATACTTATTAGATGGAAACTGATAGTTATGGATAGATCCCTTTGCTTTATGTTCAAAATCAGTCTGACATATCTTGAAGGCAATCGAGAGTTAGGATGATAGGTAATGCATTGCCTACTGGAAAATTAATGCAACTTAAAACTAGGTGTGGTGCCTTACTGCTGACTTGAAAAGATTCAAAAAGCATTAGCAAGATTTAAAAAATTATTTTGAGCCTCCAAAGTTATTTTTATTGCCTACTTTTTGAAACCTCTTTTTTAAATTTTTTTTAATTAAAGTATTATATGTGTACATATCTTACCACTGCGCCCACTCTCATACTTGCCCTCACTCCCCAATGTTTTACATCTGTTGGTTATTCTTATATGCATGCATAGAAGTCTTTCGGTTGATCTCTTATCTCCCCCACCTCTCCCTAACCTTCCCACTGTAATTTTACATTAAAATCTCTTTTAAAGTACAGTTTTTATGTATTGTATGGCATTCCCTTAATATCTTTGATACCTTTAGATTGTTTAAGATTGTTTAAAAAATTCTATATAAAAGTGTCCTTTCCTTTGAGAAAAATATATAATCCATGCCAATAAATCAGTGTGAACAATGTGCAAATACTAGTCCTGAATTTTATATTAATAATCTAATCTCATATTGCCTACTATATCAATTCTTCACAAAATCTATATTTAAACTACTACTTGAATTTTAATTTTGCTTTACAGTTTTAAAATCACTTTTCCTTTTAATCTCATTTTGTTTTATACAATGATAAACTTTGAAAACTGATAAGGCAGTTATTACCATTCCTATTTTTAAAATGAAAGTAGGTAGGTACCTACTACTATATGCAAACCATTGTAAACCTCTGAGGGTTAGAAACACGAATCAGCTAATAAATATTTATGCAACCTTAGGAAGAGGCAGAGATTATATTCAATTAATCAAATGTTATGCAGCATATCCTCTCCATAAGACTTTGACTAATATGTTGGGGAAGGGGGAGAAATCTTAGGAAGGTAAAGCAGGGAGGGTGAGGCTGTGTTGAAAATAGGACTACTAGTTGTTCTTGGTCATGGTGTAAAAGGACAAATGCTTTGAATCAGAGTCCTTTCTCATAGAGACTAAGATGACTAAGGGCTTCTCAAATGCTTTGAGTACCTTTACATAAGCAAGGCCAAACACGAATTTATTCATATATCCACATGCACTCTCACAGAGGCACACTCATTTCATACATCTATCACTCTATGGCTTGCTAAATAACTTGCACGTATTTATAGTCTGCATGTCAATGTCAAGCATAAAACATTGACTATTTAAATGGTTTCATTGCTCTTGAGCAGCACTTCTTGGAAAATCTAAACCATACCTTATCACTATGAGGATAGGTCTCCTAGTTAACAATGCTTCCAATTTGTACAAATGATATTTTTTGAAAAAAACAAACTTTTATTCGTGTATAATGGAATGATATATCTCTAAATTGTAGAATTTAATAAGTTTTGATGTATGTGTACATCCATGAAAAACATTACCACAATCAAGATAATGAAAGCTGCCATCATTCTCAGAGGTATGTTTGGGCATGAGGAAATTGCTCCAAGCTTTGGCAAAGTAAAGGCAGAATTAAAATCCACTCAGCTTGACAGTCAGACCTAGAGGGGCCAAGGAATTTCTTTCATTACATGAAAATAACTTGCATATGTTGTTCAGTGATAACAGAATGGAAAGACAAATAGGATCTAAAAAAAACAGTTGGCTTTCAATTAGAACATATGTAAGAAATTGATATTTCCGACAAAAAATAATAAATTATTACTACTACTATATAGGAAAATCCAAGTGAATTACAAAACCTTCTAGAATTAATATATTAAAAAACAATAATTGTTTTTAGTTCATGAACTGAAGAAGAACATGGGACTTTTCAGTCTTATTGATGGCTGTGAAAAATCAAATGGGAAAAGATCTTGAAGCACAGGATAAAATTGTTTAGTTGGAGATCATAATAACGACAGTAGAATTAGTAGATAGACACTATGGACCTATAGGCCTATAAATAGACCTATTGTGAAGGAAAATCAAATCCAATGAAGAAGAGACAACTACATCATAATTAACAAAATTATTTATCTCATTTTATGCAGGATTGATTAGGTAAGACATGCTGATAAAGATTAAATAGCAAATGTTAAAAACAACCACGAAGAAAGAAGTTACCTAAATAATCTACCTAATAAAAGAGGAACATACTAATTGACCATACCTTCGTGATGCCCACCAGTCAATCTGGAGTGAGTATGCAAACTAACCCAACAAAGATTACAGGTTAATTTGCATATGCAGGCACCAAGCAGGGGGGGGGGGGTGCCTGCGTCATCACCATGATGACAATGCAGGTATTCTGCACCACCCCAACCACTCTGGGCCTCTGGGCAGCGTGGGAAGGTGGAAAGGCAGCTCTGGGCCAGAGTGAAGGTGGTGCCGACAGCCAGGGGAAGGAAGGCCCATACTTGCATGAATCTTTGTGCATCGGGCCTCTAGTAATAACAATAAATCAGACTGTCATTGGATATGTCAGTGGCATGACTGAAGCTAAAGATCAGGGCGAGGGCATGTGTAGAGAAAAGAACTGCAAATCAGTAATCTGATATCTACTCATAATTTAATTGACAAGTAAAAAGAAATAGGAATATTTTCATACTCCAAAAATTCAGTGGTATTTTACACCTTTACCTTAAGTGACAAAAATATTTTAGATATGATTGAAACCAAATAAAAATCCTAGGATTGAAAGTTAAAGAAAAGATACCAGAAAAAAACACACACAGAACAATTTTGAAATAATTTTATAAAAATCTGAATGGAAGATGATAGAATGGAAATATGTGATGTAAATTCTAAATAAGAAGTCTTGAAAATAAAGAGATATAGTTTTGGGAAATTTCAATTACTAATACAAAGGTGAGCAAATTAATTGTGCCCAATGTTTGTTTTTATAAACAAAGCCATGACCAATAATTTACTCACTATTGATGACTGCTCTTGAATTGCTGCAGGAAACATAAATATCCCTGACAGAGAAAGTATATCTCCAAACTTGAAAAACTTACTATTTGGCTCTTTACAGAAGAAAAGAAGTCAACCGCAGACTACAACTAAAACAAAACAAAACAAAACATCTCAGCAAAACCTTACAACTTTGAGGTAAAAGATAATATGTAAAATTATTTCAATATTGCATTTATGGGGAGAGGATGAGAGTTGAGAAGTACAAATATTCCAAAGGCGACATTTTAAATGGCCCTCATATCAAAGGAGATAAAAGTTTTATAGAGCTTGGCCAGTGTGGTTTAATGGATTAGGCATAGAGCCATGCACCAAGAGGTCACCTGTTCAATTTCCGGTCAGGGCACATGACCAGGTTTCAGGCTCGATTCCAATAGGGACATGCAGGAGGCAGCTGCTTGAAGTTTCTCTCTCATTTATGTTTTTATCTCTTTCTCCCTCTCCCTTCTTCTCTCTTTAAAAATCAATACAATCATTTTTTAAAATATATTTTATTGATTTTGTACAGAGAGGAAGGGAGAGAGACAGAGAGTTAGAAACATCGATGAGAGAGAGTCATCGATAAGCTGCCTCTTGCACACCCCCTACTGGGGATATGCCCGCAACCAAGGTACATGCCCTTGACCGGAATCAAACCCGGGACCCTTCAGTCCCCAAGCCCACACTCTATCCATTGAGCCAAACTGGTCTCCGCCAATACAATCATTTTTTGAAAAAAAAGAAAAAGAAAATTCGAGATGTTAACAATAGATCCTGAAAATAATAATATTTTTTTCAAATATTATTAGAAAATTAAATATTGACATCATACACACACTATGAGACCTTTGTCATAACAGAGAGCTTAACAAGAGAAAACTAAACAGAAATTCATAAACATGTATTCCTTATGTATATATGGGAGAGAACCAGGGGAAAATGAATAACTGTCTGAAGTGGCGGATAATTCAAGCTTAAATATCAGCTTCCTCAGGAAAGGGGAGGAAGGATAAAGGCCTTTTAGAGGAGCGGGGTGATTTTTAGGAAAGTTGAAAGGTTCCTTAGAAGAATGGATGGGAGGTGTGATGGATTGTGACAAAGTTTGTCTGGGTGTGGTGGGAACTTCTGTTCTTTCCTCTTCCCTGGTGATGGAACTCCTGAGGAGGGGTATGTATCACAGGTGGATTCTTTGTGGAGGACATGTTTTTATGCAGATAAGGGGATTCATAGAAAGCCTCTTTCTGCATGTGTTGTTTTTCAAGTGCCTACACCTCAAAATAATCAGTGTATCCAAGTGACATGTTTTAAGGTGGCATGTCCTGAAGTCCCACATTTGTATTTTAGAAAGGCATATTCTGCCACTCTTTAATACAGAGAAAGGTAAACAGTGGTGTTATGGAAAATAGGTATTACATATTAGAAAATAACTTTTGTGAATGGAGAATTAAAGAAATAAAAAATAAATAAGGAGAATACATAGGAAATACAGTATACATCATGAGATGAGTTTAAATGATCAATTATAAAAAATTTTATCAAATGTAGAAATAAATATAATATCCCTCTAAAAGATACTCTCAGAGTAGATTAAAAAAGAATAGGCTACCACTAAGCTAATAAGAAGAAAACTAACTCAAATTAGTAAATTGATGCTAAAAAAAAAAATAGGAATGACAAATAAATGGCAGGAAAAGGAAGACAAAAGAATAGACAAAATTGTGGTAATAAATTGATCCACAACTTGCAATGGTGCAACACAATAGGTCATACTTACATATTTTTTCTTAACCGGTAGATGTTGCTCTACGAGAAAGAGAGAAGTCAAAGATGCCTGTCAGGTAACATACAGATAAAAAGTAACTAACAAAAGAAAAAAAAAGATTGTTAGATAAAAAGCATAGGAAGAGATAATGAAGGAAAATTATAAGCCAAAGAATGTGCTTACTAGCTTGTCTTAGAAATAGAATTAAGGCTTTAAAAGAAGAGGTGATCTAATCTGTTATACAGGTTTGCAATGGAATTTAATGATAATTAAGTCTGTTACCTAGTCTGTAACTCTAGTTTATTGATTTGCAGTTCAATAAAATGCCTTTGTCTTTTAGATAATCTTCACAAAAGACAAAATCTTGACCTATAAGTGCAATTGTAAGGAAAATATGAAAATGAATGTGTTTCTTTAAGTAAATTCTATACTGAGATTGATAATGTAATGGCAGATATATTTGAGGATTTTATATGTAAATTTTCAAAATGACTTCTCAAATGTGAACTTGAATCTCAACACCTAGGCAGATTACATTCTCACACCTTTCCAAGAGAGCATTTCGATTCAATTCAGAAATCTGTTTTTGCCGGAGCTGTGGGCGCAAATCAAAAATCCTCAGCTTATACAATTCTTCCCAAACAGCATAGCCTTAGGTTTTTTAAGCAGAATAATTTAGAGAGTTAACATTCATTTGTTTATTATGCATAAACCTTCCTAAGTCAAGCATTGTGCTTGCTTCTTGGACACAAAAGTTCTAAAACGTAGCTCTGACTCTCAGGAAGAAACTCAGAGTGTACCTCTCAGAGACATAAGCAATCGCATTTCAGTGGAAACTGGTCACTATGATATTTTTTAAGTTTGTTAAGTTTGTTCAGAAGTCTAGCCTAATATGTAACAGCTAAATATATTTTCAAAGAAAAAGCTTTAGGTGGACATAAACTTATACTGTTAAAATTTTTAAATTATAACATAAAATCTGTGTTCTCTATGTGCACTCAAATTTGATTAGGTTTTCATACAAGATACACAAATTTGGATGGAGCCCATTCAATAACATCAATTTTCCCTGTGTGCTAAATTATTCAAAACATGTTTCATTCATTAAATTACTTGCACTCTGTTTAGATTAAGACATTTTTTATACCTTGATGCAAAGTTGGTCCAAGTCCACATGTGCATCAATTAAAGTTGCCACAAAAATCACAGAAAAAAATTATTCATCATGCCTTAAAACTAGGACTTTTTTTTTTACATCTTTGATTCTGCTTTTGTAATGTGCTTACAAAAGTGATAACCATCTGAGATTCAAAATATTCCCATTATTATAATACATGATGTCATATTAAAATAGCTTTTTTCACAATGTGGAAAAGATAAAAAAAAAACACACATCATGTTTTATTCAATATATCAATGTATATCATGGGAATATGGAAACACTACTATTCATTCACTTAATAAAAATAAATTTCAGGATTTGAATATAATGGCACACAGATTTAAAAAAAAAATGGTAAGAGCTCCACAGAAATATCTTGAAAAAGGAATGTAGTGGAAAGAACAGAATTAGGAATTAAGGTTACATTGTGTATAAAAAATCATGGCAAACATAAAATTTCTCAAACATACACCCATTGCAGGAGAAAACTACAGACAAATTTTTTGGAAGATGTGCCAATGTGCACTGAATATCAAGTAGTGATAGGCTGAGTGACATTATATAATACTAGAGGCCCAGGCACAAAATCTGTGTACTGCGGTGGGGGTCCCTCAGCCCGGCCTGGGCCCTCTCATAGTCCAGGAGCCCTTGGGGGTTTTCCAACTGACAGCGTAGGCCCTCTCCCTGTGGAGGACATCCTTAGTGCTGCGGTGGAGGTGGGAGAGGCTCCCGCCATCGCTGCTGCACTCTCCAGCCATGAGCCTTGCTTCTAGCTGAGAGGAGCGCTCCCTGTGGGAGTGCACTGACCACCAGGGGGCAGCTCCTGTTTTGGGTGTCTGCCCCTTCATGGCCAGTATCCATCATTGCAACCAGTCATTCTGCTGTTTGGTCAATTTGCATATTAGTCTTTTATTATATAGGATTAATGTATTTGTATTTACATTGAGTAAATATCCTAGTTTACATCTTATTTTCTTGGCATAATTTTAATAAATCCTGACTTTCAATCTCCAACTTGACCTAGAATGATTGGTAAAATATATTAATGTAATGCACTATTTTGCATGATATTGAAAGTTTTAGGGAAAAGATAAGCAGGTTTAGGGAGTTTTGGGAATAAAGGGGGTCCATGTGGAAGGAAGGCATAGGTGAAGGCTTGGAGCTGCCAAAAGGCATACATTCACAGAGGGGGTGGGGGGCGAGGGAGAAGGGGACGGATGGTGCCACAGGATAAGGAGAGAGGAAGACATCCATTCACAGAAGATAGGGAAAAGCCACAGGGTATGGGGAGAAAGAGGAAACAAACTTTCACGGAGGATAGAGAAATGCGGACAAATGGGAGAAAGAGGAAAACAGATTTCACAGGGGATAGAGAATTCTACCACTGAAAGGGGAGAGGAAGAGGGGAGCACTACCTGGGGTTTGGGCTTTGAAGCTGATATTCTGCAAAGGGTGACCAATCAGAAGGGAATACCCCTGGGGACACCCTCCCTGGGGGATTCTTTGTTTGTTTCCAATAACTTTCCACTTTTTTCATCTACCACCTTTTTTTCTGTGACTTCATTTTCAAATCCATCTGGACAAAAACCGGGGAAAGAAATCACTCTTGTATCCTGCCTAAGAAAACAACCCTAATCAATATTAGGAGAAAACAAAAAAGAAACCATGGTTTGCCTTGGTTTATTCTCTAATGAATCCTGTGAAGATTCTTTAGCGCACCAATGCCAATTAAGTTTCACTTAATATATAAACTCCAAATAACTAATGGTGAATTAAAACAAACACTTTTTAAAAATTAAACCTTCTTAAATCCAAGTTACAAAGATAGAAAAATTTTAGTTCTTAATAATAATAATAATAGTTTACTATAAGTTAAACTATATTGATTTTAAAGTTATTTAAATAAATTTTAGTTAAGTGTAGCAGAAAGTAATACAGCTACTAAATATCAACAATAAGATTTAAACCTAAAAATCTGATTCCAGGGACTGTATTATTAGTCACTTTGTCAAAAATGCCAACTGACTATCTTTACAAATTATTTTTGTTATATAGAAAAAATAATGGTCCCCAAATATGTCTACAATAATCCCCATATTTACCTGACATGGCCAAAGGGAACATTGCAGATATGATTAATAAATAAGTATGTTGAGATGGGAAGATTATGCTGAACTACATGGGTAAGCCTCCTGGAATCTCAGAATCCTTTTAAAATAGAAAGAGGAGCTTGAGAGATAGAGATAGAAATGCAACTACTAAAGCTAAGTTGATAAAGGAAGACAGAGAGAAAGAGAGAATCTGAAATTAAATTTAGCAAACTGTTTTGCTGATAATTTTATAGTGATAAAATTTTCAAAATATTTCTTTTATAATTTTGGGGGCTACATTTTGGTAATTCAGAAATTTTATTTCATGAGCATTTATTTTTCAAATAAAACAAATTATTTTTTAAAATGGAGAACTGTTTCTATTGGGTTCTTTATTCAGAGGATATGCTAATTAGAACTAACTGTAATTATTATTGAGAAGTATGATTGGATAATACTCAACCACACTAAAACTTCAGCATTCTTGTGTTTATACCACTCTGGTTCTTTTTAGAAATATTTGCATTTTCCTTATTACAGGATTCACAACTAATAAACAAACTAAAACTATCTTTTTTTTTTCCTCAGCTCCTAAAGTGTGATCATTAAATCAATTTTATAAATTTATTTACAGCTTCAAAACATTCATACTCATTACTCCCAAATTTGCATTTCTACAAAAACAGTTACAGATAGGCAGAAGGACTTATCTGATAAAAATGGCAACTTATCTCTGGATGTGTCACTAAAGAATATTATCAGAGTAGATGTTAACTGTTTAAAAATGTTTATTATCATGATAATTTGAAATATAAATATGTGTTATATGTACCTGAATACACTTATTTAAATATATATAATATCAATATATACCTATGAATGCACATCAAAATATTAAGGATGGTTATATTCTCTATTGTCTAAATGTTTTTAAAAATATGGCTTATAGCGTATTTTTAATTTATAAATAGTTGCTTCCATTTTAAAATCCAAGTTTAGGATGTTTGATAAAGAGGTAATGCAGATACAGGACATTTTTTCTTAGTACGTTTTAGATTGTAAGTTGTTTTTAGTGTGCATTTTTGTTGTAGTGCTGACAGTGACCTCTGTGGGAGGCCTTATCAATAGCATGGAGGGATCTCCTATTGCCTCAAGTATCATGTACTCTTTAGGGAAGCACCGTTTACAACCCTTGGTTTCTGGGTCCTGCACATCTGGTGCCACATTCAGCAAAACTTCTGTAAGCCACAGAGAATTTTCTCCAGCTTGGGGCAGAAGTCAAAGTTGGAGAGATTCCAGTGATAATGAGCCACTTGCAAGGACCTGAAAGAGACATCCAGGAGCGGAGAGGGTATCCCTCCTCACCCCAGTAACCAGCCAGCAAGACAATGGGGATTTTAGTCATGTTCCCTCAAGGAACTGGATGTTGCCAGCAGTCTGAGTGAATTTGAAATCAGGCCTAGGTTATATGAGATATGAAATTCCATTTTTTTTTCTATTCAAAGTATTCATAATCTCAGTGGGAAGTGAGAATATACTGCCATGACTTTCTTCACAGGGATTCTGTGTAATCGTTATGCGAGGTACATGCTGACCGAGCTACTTATGACAAGGTGTTAAAAGGCTGTCATGACAAAGGAGAAGTAGGGTTGAAGGAGAGTACATGGAATTCCTTGAGCTGAATAGTGTTTCCACTGAGAGTTGCACTTAGATCAGCCTACTTGTTGAGAAGAGTATTCTAGTACAGGATACCCTGTTCTGACAAAGCTTCTTAAATGTGTCAACTAGCCCAAAGCAGAGTAAGAAAAATTTTGTTTTCTTTGCATCAAAAGTATGACAAGTCAGACCTGGTAAATAAATCCACAACTCAGCTAGTGAGATTCCATATCAACCTTACTGATATCAGCCAGAAATTTGGTTGCTAATCTAAAAACCAGCCCAGTGTAGGTGAACAACTCTGTACCAGGATTCATAGAATAAGAAAAGGGAAAAGCATAGTCATTCATCCCAAAGACTTCTCTTCTTTCTCCACTCTAAAATTTTTATTAAAAATAAAGTGAGCATAAACTGAGTATTAAGAAAAGTTGAGTATAATTTGAAGTCAGAGAGTGTGATACCTCCAGCTTTGTTCATTTTTCTCAGGATTGCTTTGGCTATTTGGGGTCTTCTATGGTTCCATACAAATCTGAAGATTATTTGTTTTATTTCTTTCTTATTTTATTTTATTTCTTAAAAAACTGCAGTAAGGATTTTGATGAGAATTGCATTAAGTTTCTGTATTGCTTTGGGTAATATGGCCATTTTATCTAAGCTATTTTTCCAATCTATGAACACAAATTATTTTCCCTTTCTTTATGTCTTCTTCAATTTCTTTCTCAAAAATATTTTTTTATTGCCGAGACCGGTTTGGCTCAATGGATAGAGCGTCGGCTTGGGGACTGAAGGGTCCCAGGTTCGATTCTGGTCAAGGGGCATGTACCTTGGTTGCGGGCACATCCCCAGTAGGGGAGTACAAGAGGCAGCTGATTGATGACTCTCTCTCATCGATGTTTCTAACTCTCTATCTCTCTCCCTTCCTCTCTGTACAAAATCAATAAAAAATTTTTTTAAATAAAAAAATATTTTTTATTGATTTCAGAGAAGAAGGGAGAGGGGAGAGAGATAGAAACATTAATGATAAGAGATAGGCATAGAGTCTGCAACTGGAGCATGTGCTCTGACCAGGAATTGAACTGTATAGGTTGATACTCAACCACTGAGCCATGCTTCTTCAATTTCTTTTAATAATGTCTTATACTTTCTAGTGTACAGGTTCTTCACATCCTTTGTTAAGTTTATTTATAGGTATTTTATTTTTTGCAATTACAAAAGGAATAAATGGGACTATATCAAGCTAAAAAGAGTCTGCACAGCAAAATACAATGTCAACAAAACAAAAAATCAGTCTGGCCAGTGTTTCTCAGTGGTTAGAGTGTTGGCCTGCACACCAGAGCATTCCAGGTTTGATTCCTGATCAAGGGCACTCAAACAAACAAACATAAAATCAAATTAAAATATAGACAGAGGACCTGAATCAACACTTCTCCCAAGAAGACATACAAATAGCCAACAGATATATGAAAAGATACTCGTACTCAACTTCACTGGCTATTAGGAAAATGCAAATCAAAACCACGATAAGATACCACCATTCAACCTACTAAAATCATTATCAACAAGAAAAATAATAAGCATTGTAGAGGTTATGGAGAAAAAGGAACTTTCATTCACTGCTGGTGGGAATATAAACTGATATAGCCACTATGGAAAAGAGTATGGAGGTTCTCAACATTTTCAGAATAGAGTTACTATATGACTCAGCAATCCTTCTTCTGGGTATCTGCCCTCCAAATTTGAAAACATTTATTCATCAATATATATTCAACCTATGTTTATTGCAGATTATTCACACTGGCTAAGACAAGGAAACAATGGAGTTGTCCTTACATAGATAATAGGATGAAGATGTGATACATATTTACAATGGAATACTACTCAGCCATAAGAGAATATAAAATACTGCCATTTGTGACAATCTGGGTGGATCTTTAGAATAGCATGCTAAGCAAAATAAGTCCAATGGAAAAGTTAAAACCCTATGATTTCACTCATATGAGGAATATAAAATTGAAAGCAACAAATGAATAAACAAAAATTCCTATACATATGCAATTGTGTGGTGGTTACTGGAGGAAAAACAGGGTGAGAGGGAGATAGTAAAAGATAAAGGATATTAAATATATGCTTGAAAGAATGAGCTTTTACTTTGAGTTGCAAATACATCATACAATATACAGATGATGTATCATAGAATTGTAAATTGGAAATCTATACAATTTGATTAATCTATGTTATCCCAATAAATTTAATAACATTTTTAAAAGATCCATTCCTAGTCTGTAAAAATTTTTAAAAAAATATTACATATTTTGAAAGTATAAGAAAATATAAAGATTAATAAATACCCTAATGTTGTCCAGACACTTTTCTTTAAATTTGAACCAACGGTAACTTGAACTGTAATGGGACCTTTAACATCTGCTTGCAGAAGATAAAATATAGAATTTGAGAGATCATAAAGCACAGTTACAAAACCTACCACACCAAGACCTTGATCAGGATACCTGGGGTCATCTGATTTGATCCTCCAGAGATTGCATGGGAAAATCAACTTAAGTTAAGGTGTTGACTCAAAAGTAGCATAAATATTTAGACAGTTCAGATACTCCTTCCAGGAGAACCACAAGAATCTAGGCTAATACTACCCAGTTAATGAATTAATGCTTGCCTAATTTGCAGTATAGGCCCAGGCTGTCTTATCAGCAAAATTCCCAGAGCGTGTCCCATATATTGAGAATCACGCATTAGACTTTATTATTACCAACAAAAGTAGAGATGAAAACTCATGTCCCTCACAATTCTAGGAAGGCTGCCATATTGGCAACAGAGAGTAAAAAGAAATGTCATTAATTCTGCTGGGCTTTTAGTCAGTAACAAAGATACCATTTATCTAGAGCAAGCATGTCAAACTCAAAGTCTAACATGGGCCAAATAAACGAGGCATGTGGCCCACAGGATGCGAGTTTGACATGCTTGAAGAGGGTAAGGCCCTTCTGATCCAAAGGGCCATCTATAGAAGAAAACAAGTCCTACAAAACCACAGTTAGACCCAAGATTATATCTATATCCACTCAGTGCTGATACTTCCTTCGGTGGGCACACAAGTTGGGTGGTAGGGAGTGTAGTCAAGTATAGATGTAAGTTTCCATCTCTTATGGAAAAGAATTGAACCTGTTATACATTTGGAATTAAAATTAAGCATAAAAAAGGAGGACAAGAAAGGTGCTTTTTAGCTTCCAAAAAATGTTGCAGTTTTTTCTGGTTTCTGTGGCGTGAGGAAACATGAGCAACAAAATCTCTGCCGACACCCTCTATGAGGCACTGCAGGAAGTCCTGCAGGGTAACTAGGGCAAGTTTTTGGAGCTGCAGATCAGCTTGAAGGATTGTGACACTCAAAAGGACAAACACTTTTTGAGCACCATCTGGCTTAAATCTATCTCTGCCCCAAGTTCTCCATATGTGTTCTGGGGGATTCCAGCAGCACTGTGACCTGAGACCACAGCCATGGACATCCTCCACATGGACAGCAGGTACTGAGGGAACTTAACAAGAACAAGAAACTGGTCAAGAAGCTGGCAGAGAAATATGATGCCTTTTTGGCTTTAGAGTCTCTGATCAAGCAGATCCAAGGCATCCTGGACACAGGCCTGAATAAAGCTGGCAAATTCCCTTCTGTGCTGATCCACAAGGCGAGTATGGTGGCCAAAGTCTCTGAAGTGAAATCCACAGGCAAGTTCCAGATGAAGACTGTGCCCTGTCTGGCAGTGGCAGCTGGCCACTTGAAGATGCTAGATAATGAGCTTGTATACAACATCCACATAACTTTCAATTTCCTGGTGTCATTGCTCAAAAAGAACTGGCAGAATGTACGGGTTTTAAACATCAAGAGCACAATTGGGCAAGCTCCAGTGCCTATGCTAAGGCACAGATTAATAAACCATGTTGCTGCTAAAAAAATTTAAAAAATTAGCAACCACATAAAAGCATTCAAATTTCACACCCCTTACACTAGGGTAGAGTTGGAATAATTTGTTTTACTTACAAATAGCTGAAAATGAATCCTATCAAAATCCTCTTCATAGATACTGGCATAGCTGAAAAATAGGACAGATTTTGTAGTTCTTTTGTCATAATATCATTAGTGCAATACTTTTCAGCATAAATCCACCAACCAATGGTAGAAATGATGAGTACCTGTACAGATTCACTACACTTTTCTTTAAATGAGAATGCTCTTTGTTTGAGAGTATGGGAGAGATAAAGAGATAAATTGGAGAGTATCAGCTAGAGTTTGAAAGTAAGTTATATATATATACTAGGAGCCCAGTGCATGAGATTTGTGCACTAGGAAGGGGTCCCTCAGTCCACCCTGCCCCTTCTTACATACTGGGAGCCCTCAGGGGCTGTTCTACTGATAGTTTAGGTCTGCTCCCCGTTGGCAGAGGGCCTAAGCCACAGTCTGGCCTCCCTTTGTGGGAGATAGCTGGCCTGACCAGGGGAAGGAACCAGCACCCTGCTGCTGCAGCTGCCAAGTATTTTCATCAACCTTCACCATGAAAAAAAATGACAACTTTCTTTAGGTATTTTCAAGATGTGTCTTTCATAGGATATGACATTTCTTTATTTTTCTTTTTATCCTCACCTGAGGATATGTTTCCACTAATTTTTTTTTTCCTTCCCTCCGATCCCAGGCTCGGCCCCTGTCCAATCCTGAAGCCTTTGCCCCAGCTAGCTGGGAGTGACCTGGTGCCAAGGAGGTTTTCAGGACCCAAGTATAAATGTAAATTAACTGCCATCTTTTTGGGGGGTTAATTTGCATACTCACTCTGATTGGCTGTGGCTGTAGAGGAGGTACAATCAATTTACATGTTTCTCTATTATTAGGTAAGATCTTATCACTATATATTCAGTCATTACTAATATCTTGGTGGTCTGGTGCCCTCATCATAGAGCTAAAACCATGATTAGTGAAGATCCATGAGTCGATTTTCAGTTTGTCTCAAAATGTCAAACTTCAAGATGGCATATCCAAGATCCAGATCTGGATTTCAGCCCCGCATGAAGAATATCCAGTGCTATGTGTAATCAGAACCTTATTGACATTATGGTAAGTTGATATAGCATTGTACTAGATATTCCATTGAAAGTGGGTTTTCTCAGTGAATTATGCTTTCTTACCAGGTGACAAGTTTCATAAGCAAGATTCTTTGGTACCAGTAGTTTAGATAATTTGTGAATGATACTTTTTCTGTGACTTATGAGGGTGTTGCCACCTCTTCTTGAAATTGACTAAGGAACTGGGTTGGCCGCTAGTAGGATGTGCCATTTTCACTTCACAATAGAAGACATTAAAGCATCAGGGCTCTGCATTTCCTCCTGATTCGAGGCCCAGCCATCTTTAATCACTGCTATGTGAGCAATTTCCTCAGTGGGAGTCACAATCATAATGTCCTCAATGCACAGGGACATTTCAATACCTACCAGCGGGTCATAGTGTGTTAAAGTATGTCTGACCCACTGGTGAAATAATGCAGAATAATTCAAATAGCTCTGTGAAGAGAGTGAAAAAGGCCTTACTACATGGAAGCCAATTGATCCTGATCTTTTTCTGGAAGAACACAGACAAAAATGTTGGCAATTCTAAGGCTTCATACCAGGTACCCTAATGGCAGCAGTTTGTTCAGTCCCGGTGATGACATCAGCCCTTGGCTGTGCAGTAGTTCTTTTCCTGTTTCAACTTTGATATCACACAGAAGGGGTTCAAGGATAAGTGATGTCCACTGTCAGTGGAATAGTTTCACACAGAGTCCCTGCCTTTATTACATATTTTCTGAGAAGACCATATTTTCTGAGTTCTTTTTCTCCTCTTTATGTAAGTATAGCGGGTACCTGGCAATGCACTACAAATATAATTATGGAATCTGCCAGCAGGAGTTATCAGATTGTGTCCAACTAGCAGTCTGCATGTTTGCGCTGGGCCTACATAACCCAAAATGTTTATATAAAATACAGTACTTATCAAGTGATCGTCAATCACAATCCATTCAAAGAATCCAGAACCCGCCAAATAATTGGAGTCACTATCTCTTGGCCAAAAATAATACCATTTCAAAATGCTGAAAGGGGAATTTGCTTATGAAGGTACTACCAAGCCCTAGAAATAACAGATATCTGAGCTTCCTTAGAAAAAAGCCCAGAATTGCCTGGCAAACCCATCCCTGATTTTTTTGTTTGTTTTGTGTGTTTCTGGTGTACATAAGATGGAGACCATAGTAAGCCATGTGGATCGGAGTAACAGGGAAACAGACTTTATCTCTAATCTTCATTTTACTTAAATGGATTCATTGCCATGCATGAAAATATTCTATACCCAGAACAAAGGCACAGTGGGGTCCACTCAGCTTTTCTTTCTGAAAGAATAGCCCGGGTTGCAATTCCAGGGTGCCCGCTGCCCTGAGGCCTAGAGTAGAGGTTTCTCTTTCTCTTCTTAGAATTTAGAACTTTTCAGAAGTGATGAGAAGAATGCAGCAGATGAAGCTATAAGCAAGCATACCACCCTGGATGGCCCTCTGAACTAGGTTTCTGTTACTGCCCTAAGAAATCACTACTAGCTTATTCGCTTTAAACATCATTCATTCATTCATCATCTCCTAGCTTTTGTGAGTCAGAAGGCCAGTTACAGAGTGGTTCACCTAGTTCCACTGCTTTGGGTCTTACAAGATCCGAAAGTGTCCAGAGGACTGCAGCTTCTAGGATTTCAAGTTAATTGGCGGATTCAGTCCTGGTGTTTTTGCTGGCAGCTTGTGCATGAATGCTCCTAGCGGTGTTAACACCGTGTGGGCAGATCCACCCATCGCTTTAGAGTTACTTTGGTCCCCACACACCTTCTCCTTCATCTAGGCCACTCTAGTTCAATTTAGGCAAATGACCTGCCTTAGCCCAAGGCAGTGGGTAGGCTTAGAGGAGCCTGATATAAAAACATTTCTACTCTAAAAAGCTGTAATACTGAGGCTGTCACAAGGAACTCCCTCTGGTGATGCGTTCTCATGTAAGCACATGTGCAGAAAATTAAGCTATTTCCTTTTACTTCCAAACCCACTCTTTTAAATGCTCCTTTGTGAAGCCGAACAGGAACTCTCCAGACAGATTGTATTGATTGGTTGATGGCTCTCTGTCAGGATTTGAAGTAGCAGCAACAGACAGTGACTGGCAGAGAGGAGGAAGTGAAAGGGAGGTCTCCTCTTTTTTAGTTTTGTGTTTCTGTCTGTGTTGCCATAGCAATAACCTTCCACCTTAGGAGTAGCATTTTATTCCAAGCTCCAGCTTCCTGCGGCCCTTCCAGAACCATCCTCATCATCTCCCTTCAGAGGTGCCAGCTAGTGTCCTCTCATCAACAGTCTGGGTCCCAGGCCTAGGGTCCCAGGCCCCTTCTGCTGCACTTCTGGATCTGGAGATGCCAGTCTGCCTCCTTGGCATCCCCCAGCCCTAGGGTTCCCTGGAACTGCTCCAGTGCTCCTTCTCTTCCTTGCAGTCCTCTGACACGTCTAACCAATTACCAATGCAATACAGAATTTACTTATCTTTGTTTAATTAATACGTTCCTGTTTTTCTATTTAATCCCCTTTAACTTGCAATAGAGCAGTAAAACGATACTGCTATGGCTGGATCTTCGGCTGCCTTTCAAAAGCAGGGCAAATACAGGATGTGGGTCAGATACTGTGCCTGGCCATCCACCTAAGGTTTGTCTTTCTTCAGTCACAACTGTGATTACTGCTTACCTAAAGCAAATGCATTTGCGTTTTTATTTCGCTTTTTCCATCACCAATTATCCACTCTTTGTAAGCCCTCTTCTACCTCCACACCTAACCATAGTCTATTGTCTAAGTCCATGCGTTCTCTCTTTTTTTGCTTAATCCCTCTACACCCAACAATCTTCCTTCCTCTGCTCCCCGGAGCTGTGGGGTCAACCTGTTCTCTATCTATGAGTATGTTTCAATTTTGCTTGGTAGTTCACTTTGTTTATTAAATTCTACATATGAGTTAAATTATATGGTTTTGTATTTCTCTGACTGGCTTATTTCACTTAGCACAATGTTCTCCAGGTCCATCCATGCTGTCACAAATGGTATATTTTTCTTCATTTTTTTTTTTACAGCAGATAATGAATATGTGCTTTAATGAATATCATGATACCTATAAAATTAATTGTGCTACAGATTTTTGACATATCCCAGAATAACACAAAAACAATATACTTCATAACTAATAGCTTTGGGTACTGTATTATAGTATCATTTCCAGTATGGATAGATGAATTGGCAAATGACAAATTTATACTTCATTAAAATGGGGTCATCATATACATTATTTACATACTTTAAGAGTTTTAGATGTTCATCTGTTTGCTAATAAATAATTTCACATTTTAAATATATTCAGATGCAACATTAATGAGGTCAAATATTTTAAAAGAAAAACAGAGCAAGGTTATTTTCTTTTTGTACTATGCAAATTTACATACAAAAGTTGCAATTATTGTTAGAGACTTACTTTTCCAAATCTTTTATATTTCACTAAGTAAATGGTTTGCTATTACATAAAGTAATTTATCTGTTAAAATGCCACTTACTGACATTGTCTATTTCTAAAGTAAATCATACAAGTAGTTTTGAATAAAAGCACTTCCAAGGGCAATTATTAATACTGAACATTTATCCATTTGAAATGACATTTTATTTTAAAGCATTGTATAGAATGCAAGCCTGGCCTTTCAGCTATCATTAACCATGTTGAAAATTACAAGCAATAAAGTTTAATTATGTCATATGTATGCAAATTAAAGCAAGTGAATATACATACAAATATCTTCCTAATTTAAAAGAAAATCAGTCATGTAGAGCAATCTGAATTTCTCTTTATTTCATGAGATGTTAAAAATAAGAATGGAAATTTAAATTGTTTCTTCAGCATGCAAGGAAGATTTGTAAGTAATTATAATTGGGTGAATTGCAACTTTGAACTTTTTTACTTATAACAAAATAAATACTACATACATATGCGCGTGCACACACAGAAATAAAATTCACTTTCCTCTTCAATAATATCTCTTGTCACAAATGTGACTTTCAATCTCCAGAGAACTCAGTCACCCAGCACTATTACAAATAAGAAGAACTATGGGTTAAATTCTTACTGGCTGAGAAAAAAACACACACACAAGTCCGGGTCCTTCACAAAGACATCCCTGTGTCTTAAAACTGAGGAGAGGCTCATTCAGCTTTTTAAAAAATTTATATACATTTCACAGAGAGGAAAAAAATGTGTAATTACAAGTGTTATAAAGTAAATAAGAAAATGAAGGTGGAGATAGAATGGTTTGAGGGGGAATCTCCTATTTCCAAATGAGAGAATTGTTTTTCTTTTTTCTTTTTGTATTTTTATCTTACAGTATCAGCATCAAGGCCATGATTGGCTTATCCAAGAGCAAAGGCTAAATGATCATATCCTCAAAGATTTTCTAGTTTGTGAGTATTCAGGAAAAGGACCATGTTTTCCATAATCTTAGGTAATAAAGGCTAATATGCAAATAGACCAAAGGACAGAACAACCGAACAATCCAACAATTGGTTGCTATGACGTGTGCTGACCACCAGGGGGTGCATGTGGGGCATGACCGGCATCAACAGCAGGCAGCAGAGTGTGGAACATGGCGGGCATTGGCCACTGTGGGATGGTGGAGCAGGTGAGCAGGGGTGCCAGACCAAAGCAGGGCCTGGTCACTGTCATCTGGGCGAACCTCTGGTAGTTACTAAAAATTCCTTGCTCCCACACGCCACAGTCCTGCCCAATGCTCACACCCACTGTCAATGCCCGGCACTGGCCCCAGTTGCTCGGTGCTCTTAGCGGGTGTGAGAGGTGGCTGCTGGCCCTGATCGCTCCTGAGGGCTTCTCCACCTCCCGCTGTTCCTGAGCAGTGATCAGGGCAGCAGCCACTGCTTGCACCTGCTGACAGTGCTGGTTCCTCTTGCACCCGGTGCTGCCTCTGGCCCCAGTCACTCCATGCCATCAGTAGGTGAGGCCCCAGTGTGTGGGAGCTGCAGCAGTGGGAGTGGGGCTGTCGGCAGAGAAAGGACTGGGGGCTACGGTGAGAGGGACTGGAGTGGGCAGGGGCACGAAGGATGAGCTGAGACCCTCCCATGTGCCCAACGCAGCCTCGTGGCCCACAGTTCCTTTCAAGGTGCATGAATTCATGCACTGGGATCCTAGTTAACTAACAATTATCTAATGGTAAAGTCGTCAAAGGTATGGAAATGATCTTCTGTATCCTACAGAATATCATGTAAAGTTCCATTGTAAACATCTAAGTTGGAGGATGAAAAAGAAGGATAGTATAAGCTTAGAGAATTTCCCTAAATAACACTTAATAATTTAATAAAAGTGAAAACCATATTATCTTAGTGTAAGGATCAGATGGGCAAGACACTTTATTTTCAAGTGAGTTGGATGCACATAACTTTATATTGGTTGGGATGATCTGTCTAGAGAAATATTGATTTATGTATTATTAAATTTTAAATATCTAAGAGAGGTTTCTTGATCCAGAATAACTTCAGATTTCTCTTTTCTCTGACTGCCCATAGGACTAATTGGACCAGTGAAAAAGAAGTCCTTAATTTATATGAAAGAGTTATAGAGTTATTTAATAAAAGGTTTGATGTTTAAGAAAACAAATGCTAGGGGAGAGGGGGTATGTTTGGTGCTTGCTTGGTTTATAAGCAGTGAATAGTGGAGGTCAGCAACAGCCAAAATGATTTTATGGTGCTTATCTCCTGCACTCTCTAAAGCTCTTTTCTCTTGCTCTTGGATATTTTTCCTGTACCTATTTTATTCTAAGTTTGCTTCCACCTTAGGGCCTATGTACGTTATGTTCCCAGCAAGTAATGCTCCCACTCCCATTATTTAGGCCTTTGCTCAAGTATTAGCTCCTCACCAAGGCCACCCTTGCTGACTTAGTAGCTTTTCCACCATCACACAACACACTGGTTGCCCTGTGTTTTTCTCCACAGCACTTATCTTGGCCAGAACCCACGTTTTAAAATTTGTCTTTCCAATTAAATTATGAGGTGCATGATAACATAAACTTTGTATTTCTTGTTCATAATCTTCCTGGTAAATATTTTTCAGAATAAATGTAGGGAAATAAAGAGCACTCAAAAACATTTTGAAAGGATAAGTATAAAATATGAATCCTGAAAATTGGGTAGGGGGTGGCAGGGGGATTATGGAAGGGATCAAAATTGTTGATTTAGTATTAAATTGTGCCCACATGTGAAAACTGAGCCTTTAAAAACATCTTTCAATACCTATTGTTCTAGAGTGCTTAATATAATTGAATCATGTAGGCAAGATAAGAGAATAGAAATAAGCTCTCAAAAGCTGTTCTACCATATCCATTCTGCTCTTTGTTGAATTTTAAATGTAGGATTATGATATTAATACTGTGGCATATGTGATTATATAATAATAATTGTCAGTTAGTTGACCAAAATCATCTGTATTAGTTTTTAAATTGCATATATTACTATTTAATGTTTTGATATTCTCTTTTTTGTTGTAAATATTTAGAATCATGCAATCTTTACCTAAGAATTAAGAATAGTGTCAGCCAAGTAATAAGTATTCAGTAAGTACTTGTCACTAGAGTGAATGCGTAAGTGAATGAATGAACAATTTTTTTTTGCTATAATAAATTCAAGTTTGCACAAGGCCAAAACAAATACTGACTTGATGCAAATTGGTATTAGCAATAGGTTTTAAATATCTAAATAGGCTAACAGGTAGACAAAATAAAAAATGTGAATAGTTGGTTGCCGCCCTTCACTGCCAGGTTCAGGATCTGTAGGAGGGGCTGATGCACAAATAAAATGCTATACAATAAATATGACTTTAGAAGGAATGGGGGGGTCAGGTGGAGACCTATTTCTTGAAGAGACACACCAACGTCTGGCCTGGTCTACTGTTTATTTACTTGAATACACATTTTCCCTTTAGCAATGCATACAGTCATATTAAAGGTAAAGTTTGGTTAAACAGTAAAACGATCCTCAGGTTAGAGAAATGCCTTGAGCCATTGAGCCCACAACAGGGCAATATTAAGCTGATTTTCAGCCCTGCTGAATATCAAAATCCATTGGCCTTCCAATGATTCTTTTTTTGGATTAATATGCTAATTGCTGTAGGCTTTAGCCTCCAGCAGTTGGTTGACCTTTTTAGTTTTTATTTACAAGAAAACATGTATTAGATCAATCTGTGAGTTAATCAGGTGTTCAATGAGAAGTTACTAATAATCAAATTATCCTCTATGGGCTGGCTATACATCAGTAATCAAGAGAGAGTAAGACATAACTAAACAGAAAGACATACAAGTTTTCCAAGCTCCACTGACAGTGGCAATTCTAGATTCCTACTTCTGATTAAGGAAATACACATGTTACAATAATTTAGACCTAACAACTGTTATTTTAATCCAACACATTTTTAATCTCTTTTTAATTCACTTATAGCTTTTAATGAAAATAGAAAACTAGGCAGTCCTTTTCACTTTCTGAATTACACACATCTATCAATCCTATAATTTGTTCTGAAATGTTGATTAATATAGTAAGCAGCTGTAGAGAAAGATTGGAGTATATGAAAGTAGGTACAAAGTGTAATAAAATCCTTTTATCTGTAATTAGATGTTTAAATTCCCAATAGTGCTTCTTAGTAAAGATTTCAGAAGAAAAAGAATGTATTGTACTACTCAATATCTTAAAACATTCTTGGAATAATTTAGAACAGGGGACATTATTTCTTGAAGCCACATTTTAGTGTTATAGCAGCAATCAAAAAACCATCTCAGGAACAATCTGATGGCCATTGAAAATCCTCTGGCAGAGTGAATCATTGCTATAGTAAGCACAATCTTGTGTTATAATTGATTAGAGAAATTGAATTAATTAAGAAAGCTGCAGGAGTTAGGTCTTTATGATGCAACACACTTTCTTTTTCATGTTTTCTGTCACCTCTTAGACATCTTTTATAAACTGATAGAGCTATTTGAGATTAAAACATGAAATTTTCCTTTGGGGACCAATATTGTGATGACATTAATGTGTGAAACTGACTTCAGCCAGGATAAATTTTAGCCTCAGCAAAATGAGGATATTTACATCTAAATGATACCAGTAGCTGCAGGAGAAGGAGCAACATCTATAATATATTCTATCATGTGCTGCGAATTTGAATATATAATAAGACAAGGCACAGATACAGAAAATATCACTGTAAAAGTGGTAAGGGATTACAAATTTATTAGATCATCTGGAGACCAAATAGGCTGAGCCCCAAAATGGCACCAACACCCAGGGGTGGGGAGTCAGAGGTTTTAAAAGACTCTAGGCAGGCTTTTTTTGGCAGGGAAACTTCTGAGTGGGCCTGGATCTCGGGAAAGTCCAGAAGGAAAAGATGATGGTCATAACAAGAGGAATCTAATCTTAGCAAGTGGAATGTGGTCTAAGCAAAAGGGAATGTCAATTGTGAAGTGTTCTAAAGGTCAGTTCCCAGGGGAAAGAGTATCAATTCAATTATTTGATCAGACCTAACAATTTCAGCATGAGATTTTGACATTACATATTTTTGCAATCATTATAGGTTTCTATACTCTACAAACAAAATAATGCTCAGTACATGTTCAACATTTACACTTTATTAATCACTGTGCTAAGCCCTTTACATATATTATCACAACTATGGAGAAAGTCCTGTAACACTATTTATTACCATCCCCTTTTTTGTTTTTACATTAAGAAATGAAGGCTTAGAGAGTTAAATGTACTTGCAGGTCATCTGTCTGTTTAATGGTCTACTTACTCTGATGAACTCAGCATTAAAACAGTCAATGTCCACTGGTCTATGTGTCCACGATTTCAGCTTTGTGTTTGTCATTGGGTCAGCTCATTCAAACAATTAAAAATTAGCATGTGCAATTGATATTCACATGTGATTACATCACTGTATTCGGCATTGGGGAAATAAAGATTAACGAGGCTTAATTACTATCTTCAATTAATTCTCACACTGGGGTAAACACACTTGTAAGCAAGTTATTATATTGGACTGTAGTGATCATAGAGACATAGTTAAAGAGTTATATAAGCAACAAATGAATACTATGCAACTTTCTCAGGCGCAGCAGGCTTTGATAGGCAAATTGTTTATGGTGAATAATTTAACATTCAGGCAATGGCCATAAACACATGTACCTGAATGGACATGAAAAAAGGGATACTGATGATTCCTTGCCAGATCCACTTTGGCCAACATATCCACCCCTAGTTGCTGCAGGTGTTGGCTAAAAGCAACACAATGCTGCCCTTTTCTCTAGTGAATTGCCCCTGTGCCTTGCCAAATGTTTCCCCCTGGAAACTATACCCACCCTGACTGCTGGAGGTAGACCTCCTCAGCCGATGGCTTAGTGACACATGGATACACATTGCCCTGCCTTGTTTCAAGGGGGAGTTAATCTGTGGTACAAATTGTGCTCCATAGTTTTCAGAAGGTTTAAGCTAATTAGGTCCTGGTTAAGAACTCGTTCTTGCTTAGCTCTTCTTCCCCTGCTCTATCCTGTTTCATTCTCTCCCCTTCTTCTGAAAGTGTCCCTCTAAATCATTTGAACTTTCATTTCAGTCTCTGCTTCTATATAACCCAACCAAAGCCATACCCAACCAGTGCAGAGAGTTTGGATTTCAGGGTATGTTCAAGGTAGTAGCAGAAGATGAAAAGGTGAGATAGTTGAATAAAGGAGGGAGGCAAGTAACATGTGTGTGTGTGTGTGTGTGTGTGTGTGTGTGTGTGTGTGTGTGTGTGATGTGTGTGATCATAAATGTCTTGAAAGTAAGAATCTTATCTTTTTCAACCTTATAACTCTTCCCTTCAGGTTAAATTGGTCCCCCATTGATCATGTGTATCACACCTGGAACCATGTATTTTACATAGTGGAGATTATAAGAATGTTTGAATAAATGAACAAAAATGTGGGATTCTAAATGTGACAATAATCCTGTCAAATTTTACTTAAAAACCCTGTGTTTGACAAAATATTTTATGTAAACATTTTTTATCAATTTCCCCTGATATGTTCAAACATATTCAAGGATAAGTGTCATAACAAACAATTATGTTATTTGGACATGCTATTATTTGAATAGAATGCGGCAAGTATAATAGTGCATTTGTCACAAAATCCAACTCAAATTGATTTAAGCAAAAAGGGGAATTATCATAAATAACAGGAACCTAAGAATTGTAATTTTATCAGTTCTGTCTTAATTTGAGTGTCAAACACTGTCATCAGAAATAGTCCTTTCTCTTTATCTCATGCTTCTATTCATGTTAGCTTTCTCCAGCATAAAATAAAGTGTTGCCATGTCTTAATTCTAAACCCTCCTAAGCCAGCAAAGCAAGAAAGTTTCTATTTTAGAGTATTTTCATTATTTACTTTGCTTAAAAAGGGATGGCTAGTCCTGAAACAACCATGGTGACCAGGACCTAGTTCTATAACAATTTACTAAGATTGTGTCCACTAATAAAACAACAACACTGCGGATAGAGGATTAGTTCTTGGCTTGGTTAAATGTGGTCACAATTAGCTGGTACCAGGGACAGAAACCCTCTTATTCATATAGATTATGAAAGAGGAAAGACATTTCCAAAAAGGAATTAAGGATGATAGGTAGGACCAAATCAAAATACACTGTCATAGAAATGGTACTTGTGGTGAATAATTTAATAGCCAGTCAATGCATAAAAAGTACAACTAGAAATAATGCTAAATTACAGAAAGAGTATTAACTTTTTTAAATTAATAAAAGTTTCAGAAAAGCATCTGCCAAATAAAATACTGTTTAATGGATTTCTATGACTTGAGTATTAGGATAGTACTATCCTAACCAATACCAGTTCAAAAAATAATACTTTCCTAACCAACACTGAAGAGCATCCCTATATCTCATCTTGTCCCAATATCCTTACCTGTCTATATAACTAATCAGCACCCTGTCCTTTTTAGTCATCCTTTAATTTTTAAAATATTTTTCTTACAACCTATTTATTGGTAACCATTTACCTGTGTACATTATCATTGACAGTCAATTTAGTTAAATATAAACTCCTTAGCCTATATTATTTTCTTTGATTTTCTCACATATCTTACTTAGTCTTCTCCTGCTCTACATATTCAAAAGCATTATATTCAAATGTTTTTTATCTAGTTTCTTCTCATTTTCATGTTACATATATTTTTTTTTCTTGAATTATAATTTTTAGTATGTATTTTTGTTTCTCTTTCTTTGGTTTTCATCTTTAAAAACTCCTAATACTTATGCATAGGACCTTTTTTGGATTTACTGAATATTTTTTTTTATCAAATTATTATCTGTGTACATATTTTAACATCCCCCCCTCCCATACATACCCTCTCTCCCTAGAGTTTTGTGTTCATTGGTTGTACTTATATGTATGTATACAAGTCCTTCGGTTGATCTCTTATCTACCCTGGATCTCCCTACCCTCCCTGCTGTAATTTGACAGTCTGCTTATTGCTTTACTGTCTCTATATCTATCTTTTGGTTCTTCAGTTTATAATGTTCTTTATCATCCATAAACGAGTGAGGTCATGTGGTGTTTCTCTTTCATTGACTGGCTTATTTCACTCAGCATGATGTTCTCCAATTCCATCCAGATTGCTGCAAATGATGAGAATTTCTTCTTTTTTATGGCAGCATAATATTCCATTGTGTAGATGTACCATAGTTTTTGAATCCAATCATCTGCTGATGGGTACCTATGCTGTTTCTATTTTTTTGCATTTATTTTTCTTTTTTAAATATATATCTTCAAAAATAGTTATAGAGTAACAGAAAAGTTGCAGTGGTGGTACGAAAAAGCTTCTATATATCCATCACTCCAGTATTCTCTAATATTAACAACTTTCATAATTATATTTGTCAAAAAATTTAAATTAATCCAAGTATAATAGCTATATAATAAATAAATAAATATAGTAACTATAAGATATCCTTATTCAAAGCAATAATGTTACTTTTTTCCCAGAATTCAATCTAGGATAATATATTTTATTTAACCCCGTACAGGTTTTTTAAGTAAGCTTTTAAGTTTAGAACAGCTTTAGATTTACAGAAAAGCTGTAAGAGAGTCAGAGAATTCCTGTATATCCCATACCCAATTTTCCTTATATTAACAGCTTACAGTAATATGGCAGGCATATTTGTCATAACTAATGAACACAATTTAATAAAAAGTAAGTTTACAGTGTTGAGTATCTGAAACACAAAAGTATATTCTTGTAATATTTCTTAATTGTCATATTATTTTCCATACGAACAACTGTAAACCTACCTTCGCCCCACCCTGTATTATTATTATTGGGAAAGGCAGTCCCCTCCATGCAGTTTTTCAACTTCTACTTTACCACGGAAGGATGGGCCTGAGCCCTGGGGACTTCCTTACTGAGAGATAAAGAGGAGCCCACATGGTCTTCGCTGGGCTCACACCTTGTATGAGAATATTTTTTCTGCTTCAAGTACAATGAATATCTTCTAGGGTAAGTCATTTTTAATTAGAACTCCTTTGTCCTACTTAAGTGGGAATGTCAATAGGCCTCAGACGTGCCTCCAGCTTTCACTATTTCAGACTCCACGGGAATGGCACGGGGTCCTTCAGTGGCAGCAAGAGAGGGTTGCTCATAGGCCAATTGTCCTGGGCCACTGAGAGAGATCTGCTAGGCATGGATGGGGAAGCTATGCCCTATGAGAACTGAGCTTTTCTGTCTCTTCTATGTCAGTGAAGTGTTGTTCCACCCAGTGCTTTATTAGGCTGTGTTTTTTTGGGGGACTCCGAGATCCAGGTATAATGGGTAGACATGCTTGGACTTCATTTTTCAGTAGTTGGCAATGTGATAATCTTTACTATTCTCCTTGTGGAGTCTTCTCTTAGAATAAAAAACTGATGCACAGTAGCCTACTTGATAATTATTAACTAAACTCTACTTTTAAAATGTTTTTTGAAATATTTTATAATGTGTTTTTGCTGTGACCGGATTCCAGAATGTTCCAAATTACATTTAGGCAACATGTCGTCTTAGACTACTCTTAGCTGTGACAGTTTCTGAAGCTTCCTTTGTTTTTGATGACTTTGACAACTTGATAAGTATTGGACAGGTATTTTGTAGATTGCAGCTGAAGCGGGATTAGTTTAATGCTTTCCTCATGATTAAACTGCGGTTATGGGAGGAAAAAACCACAGAGGGAAAGTGCCTTTCTTGTTGCATTACATCAGGGCACACACAATCCACACGACTTATTGCTGTCACACAATCCACACACAATCCACAACTTATTGCTGTCACACAATCCACACACAATCCACACGACTTATTGCTGTCAATGATAATCTTGATTACCTGACTGAAGGCATTTGGCTTTTCCTCTCTGAAGTTTCTCTTTTCTCCTCTTTTCATAAAGTACATTTTAGAAAGAAATCACTATGTGTAGCCAACCTTAATGAGTGGGAATCTAAAAGCCACATGCCATAATTTTTTTGAAATTATTCTGCACAGGAAATTTGTGTGTTCTTCCACATTTGTTTATTTATGTACTCAATTATTTACATATATCTTTATAGATTAATGGATACTACTTATTTTATACCTTAGGTTGGAATTCAATTCCACTCTTTTGTTGCTAAATTTTTTCAACTTCAGCCATTTGCAGCTCTTTCACTGGTTTCTTTGTCTCAGTAATATTTTTTTGGTAATTAATTTCTCACTCTCTGTCACTAAAAGGTACTCCAGATATATATACTATATATCCCATGCCCCAGTCCTAGAATCAATAATTTTTCTAGAAACATTGGTTTCTTTCCCTGGGAAATATATTCGAAACAGAAATATATGCACTGGATGTTCTTTTGCTGCTCGGTTGTTATTCTCTACTTCCTATACTAGAACATATGTACATGTATACTAACCTGTGTAGACACATATCCATAAACATTTTATAATATCCATCTGCATGTATAGTGACACAAGTTTATACTGATATCTCCAGCACTAATCTATTAACATTGATCATTCAAGCTTATCTGTAATCTCTCACTCCAACAATGAGAAACAGCTCTGGTTAATCATATTTATCTTTCATATATTTTGGTTATAAGAATATGCATTGTTCACATCATGATATTACAGATGTGTGGATACGTTATTCACCCTTTATGAATTGATTGAACAGTTTTAGTTCCTTGACTTAATTTACTTTTGTAAATTCTGTGATACTTTTTTTTTTTAAAAAAGAGAGTAGCTACCTAATTAATGTTTACTGGATTTTCATTAAGTAAGATAGTAACCCATTTAAATAGAATGTATGGCCAAGACAATTTATAAAAATATGCTTAATTTAAAGTTGAATTAGGAGGTAATGTTATTCATGAGTTCTCTGCAAATGAGCTAAATTTATATAATACAAATATGATCATATTATATGCCTTGAAAAGATAACGAGGAATTTTTGATAACTATAATTTACTGAAGCTTAAGAGCTTGAAGTAAAATATAATTGTAATATCTTATTAACTATGCAGATATATCTTAAATAGAACCATACTTTAATATCACCTGAATTTTTTTGTGGATTGAGAAAGTTTGGCATTATGTTATATAATAATGTAATATACCAAAAATTATTTTCTTGTGACTCTTCCAAGATTCACTGCTGATTATTTGCTTTTACTACAATTGACATAAATGTTATATCATTGGCTCTCAGGTGATTTGAGTCTGTAAGTAGCTTGAATCTCTAAATAATTTTGATAAAAAGCAGATTTCAGAAAGTTATTTTTCCTTTTTAATTCTTTTCAGCAGATGCTTCTGAAATAAATATACTCCCTGGAGATAATTAGTCATAGTGAGCTTTTAAGACTTAATTATTTGAAGATATATATAGCATGTTATTTAAATGCTTACTTAGATTGTTACTTAGATCATTTAGAATGTTATTCTTAGATTAGATTTTATTATGATTTTTCATATAAACCTATAAGATCTACTACACAAAGAACATGCACTGAATTTAAATAGTTTAAAAAATGAATTTGAGAAAATGGTTCACAATACTAAATAGGTATTTTTTAGTCTACAGTGTTTAAATAATTTTTTATCATCAAATGTATTTAAATATGTATGTAGTTGTTTACTTAATTTACTTTTTTACTTATGGTATTTAAAGGATATCTTCTTATCAGAGCAGAATATTCTGAGCTAATAAATGCAGAAGAAAAAAATCAAATTAGCAAAATCACCATTTTGCAAAAACTAATGAAATAGTTAAGGAGAATAATATGAATGTGTGCTAAAAATTTAGGACAAATATTAGTGAGAAAAATCACTCTTCATGTTATGTTAAAGTTCATCTAAAGATTGTTTGCTGGTCATAGGAACAAAGCAACTTCACCACGCAGTATTCGAATTATTAGCAACTGAAACCGTGAACAAATTGATTTTCTGAATTATGCTACAACCAGACATGTTATACCTTCTAATTGATGTAATATGAAGTACACCTTATATGAAGAAGTTTTAAATAAATAGAAAATAAGTAAGTATTTAGTGCTAATTTTCAGATTATAAAACAGGTAAGGGGAGAGGAGCATGCTATACAACAAGATGGGACACAACATTTCAGAAAGCAGGACATTCTATAAGACAACTGGATGCAGACTTTCAACAAGTCAATGATAGAGGAAAAATGGGTAGAGGTAATGCTTCAAATTAAAATAAATTTAAGAGATATAACCTCTAAATGTATTGTGTATACTTTGGTTAGAATATATAAAAAAAAATTAAATATATTATGTGTGGAGGAAAATCAGAAAAAAATTGAATATGACTGGATAATAGATGAAATTATTAAACTATTACTGCTAATTTAGTTAGAGCTAATAATGATATTTTGATTATGTAAAGTAACTTCTATATTTTAGAGAGGTGTAATAGAGTATTGAAGGGTAAAGTATTGTGATAGCAGAGACATGTTTTATATAACTTCACCAAAAAAGAAGAAATAGATTAAGCAAATGTGGCAAAATGTTATTATATGAAGGGAATAGATATATTGGGATTAATTATCATATTCTCTGTAATTTACATATGCTTATTTAAAAATAAAATGTGAAAAAGAAAATAAAAAGAAAAAAAATCAACATTATTTTCCGATTAAGCTTATTTTACACCCACTTTAATCAATTTTACTCTGAAGGCTGATTTTAAAGAACAACAACACAGCATATAATCTTAATGGCAAAGAAAAAAGTTTACCTTTGTCTAATTAGATGTTTTCAGTAATGTCAGAACCCAAGAATATAATTATGAGCATGACATCTAAAGAAACTAGAATCCCATTGGTACAAAGAGCCGAGTTTAAGCTATTGAACTAGCTAATAGATACATTGAAAGCAAAGTAGAATAAATCTGATTCAATTTTTGACATTTGAATACTGGAATATCCCTGTATATGCCTTACTTGTTGATGGTAAATAATAAATAAATTGATAAATGTAAAGTGCATGTAACAATGCTTGATACAGAATGAACTATAAACAGGATATTAGCTGGCATTACTTTATTATTATCCATATTTATTATCCACATAGACAGTGTTATATAGGAAGTGAAGTAAAGAAGCATAAATAATTCACAGTTATGAATTAGCTAAAATGTTATTTTGCAAACTGGAAAAACAAAAAGAGGGAGGCCATGAACTAAGTAATATAGCAAAAGTATTCTTGGTTGTCTAGTCAAACAACTGCTAGATAAAAATGACCAGAGAATAAATAGATATGTAAATAACTGTGCTAATAGTCAACAATTACATATTTGATTTTCCAGAATTTTCTTGATTTTCTGTAAATCTTGTTTGGTTATAAACATACTAGAAAAATACTAAAATGTGTTCTTCAAATGATGTTAAATTTTTCCAAATATTTAAATAAAATAATTTCAGTTTTAATTAATATTTGTGTTAAATTGTTTCCTTTTAGTTTTCATTTTTGTATTTATTTTATTATCGATTTTCTAAATATAAGATTATCTGGCCAAGGCCGGTTTGGCTCAGTGGTAGAGCGTCGGTCTGCTGACTGAAAGGTCCCAGGTTTGATTCCAGTCAAGGGCATGTACATTGGTTGTGGGCACATCCCCGGTAGGGGGTGTGCAAGAGGCAGCTGGTCGATGTTTCTTTCTCATTGACATTTCTAGCTTTCTATCTATCTCCCTTCTTCTCTGTAAAAAATCAATAAAAATATATTAAAAAAATATTTATAAATAGAAGATTATCTGAAACCCACATAAAATTTCATATCTATAAAATATCTATTGTGGTTTCTTTATTTTTTCAGTAGTTTTCTAAGTAATCTTGCAGTCCCAGTATCTCTATTCTGTATTTACAATCTTGGCAAAATAATCCTATATAATTAAAGCCTAATGTGCAAATCAACTGAATGGTCCAATGACCTGCTGAAGAACCAATTGCTATGATGTGCACTGACCACCAGGGTGCAGACACTCACCACAGGAGCTGCTTCCAACTGGCAGGGTGTATGCTCTGACTCCTGCTGTCCAATGAGCTTTTTCTTCCTGGTCATTTGTTATTCTGTGATGGGAAGCTTACAAATGGCCATTAAAGATTAAGCTGCCCTATAGAGCTAACAGGTTCTGTGCTTCATCCTGATGATACAAAGATGAATTAAAAACAATTGTTGATATCACAGTAGAGAAAAGGAAGTTATAGAGATTAATATCTTACATCATTTTTAAATCCATTCTTGGTAATTACTAGTAAATTTGATAGTGACAGGAAACACACTAGTCCACAAAAATACATTATATTCCAAATTTATTCCCATGCAATTCTAAGTAATCATATCATATTACAGTTTCCAATTAAATTACAGGCATGCAGTATTGTGTTGATTTCATTGTCAAACTAGATGCATATCTTTATCACTAGGAAGCAAGGTTTTAGTTAATTTGAATCATGTCTCCAGAGATAATGTTAAACAGGTCACAACTTAGGAAGTCAAGAAAAGGGAATTGCTGTTGAGAGAAATTTTAAATGCATGCTCACATAGCTTCATTACACTATAAAACTGACCAAACTCTTTAACTTGCATGCTATTCCTTATTCTCAGAAAACTTTTTAGAGAGGAGTAGTCAAGTGTGGAAGAATTAAATTCACTGAATTTACTTACTGATAAGTGTGAGGGTAGGTAAAAGATGGAATAAAACGGTAGTTCTGCTAATGGCTGTATTGACTGGTAGAAGCCCAGCTAAGTTTCTAAGAACACAATCAATTTTGCATACACAAGGACTAAGATAAAAGCTTCTAATCATAACTATATTTTAAGAATAGACCCAGGGGCTAATAAAGGTAAAACCATGGTGTTGGTTCAGTCTATAGTTTGGTTCACTTTATTTTAAAGATCCTTCAAATTTGTATATTAGCAGAAAGGAAAATAAATCAAATATGTAGGTGTAGACTATTAAATACAATGTTCTTGTGGGTTATTTACCAAAAAATAAAAAATAAACGGGGGGGGGGGGGGAATAAGTAAAATATTCATTACTAAGTGAACAGTACCTTCAAATGTTGAATGCAATATATTAAAGTAAGTATAAAATAACTATCTACATTATATGTAAATAAAAGGTATTTTACTATTGGAAAGGTAATTTTAAAAAAAGCTCTTAAGTATATTTATCTCTGGAAGGTATGTTGCAAAGTAGATATATTACAGTCTGAGCACGATTTGTGAAGCAATATTTAGATATGCACTATTCCACTTTAGATTTTTTTCACAAAACCAAACACTTTCTGTGATGAGACTATAAAAACCCACAGCTGAATTTTTAAATGGAGTAAGCAAAAAACACTGTGTGTGTGTGTGTGTGTGTGTGTGTGTCTGTGTGTGTGTGTGTAGGTGGTTAATGGGTTTAAAATGTAAGAAGGTAATCCTATCTAATAAAGAGAGAATATGCTAATTGACTGTCACACCCTCACAAAGGTGATGGTGCTCACAGCCCTTAAGGAGGGAATATACTAATTAACTGCCACACCCTCAAAGATGGAGGTGCCCATGCCCACAAGATGGTGGCACCCAATCCCCTCAATCTTGCCTGCACCTTGGGCTGGCCCTTGGCAGTTGGGGGACTGAAAAGACCAGGAGATTTTAGAGGCAGATGGCTGGAGCAGCTGGGTCTGCCACGGGTGTGGCCTTGCCGCATGCCTGCTGCCCCAGAGGGGCTGAAGGGACTGGGTGCCACCATCTTTGAAGGCATGGCAGTCAATTAGCATATTCCTTTCTTATTGGCTGTGGGAGCCACCATCTTTGCAATAGTGTGCAGACCAATTAGTATATTCCCTGTTTATTAGGTAGGATAGTTTATGAGACCTTCATAAATGATTAATGAAGAAATACATTTTTAAAACTGGTTCAAAGAAAGTACATAAATCATTTCAAGTATTTGTAGATTTAGAACAGAAAATCATTTTGAATAATTTTATAACAATTTTTTTCTTTTTAAAAAAATATATTTTATTGATTTTTTACAGAGAAGATGGGAGAAGGATAGAGAGTTAGAAACACCGATGAGAGAGAATCATTGATCATCTGCTTCTTGCACACCCCCTACTGGGGATGTGCCCGCAACCAATGTACATGCCCTTGACCAGAATTGAACCTGGAACCCTTCAATCCGCAGGCCGACACTCTATCCACTGAGCCAAACCGGTTTCAGCAATTTTATAACAATTTATTAAATAGTTTGAACTTTGGGCTAGACAAAAAAGCAAAAGTATTTTTATTTTTCTCAACAGGTACATTTCTGTAGACTGAGGGAACAGCAAAAGGTCTATATTTACAAAATGAAGGGAAGAAAGCCCTTCATCCAGAAGGAGAAGAAGAAAGCCTGAAGGAAATAGAAAAACTATTGAAGCTCCCATGTGAGATTCAATCTTTGAGCCCAGGAGTTACCATAGTAACCCGTCTAAGGGAATAGTGGTCATTCAGAGGGGATATCAAGGCACCAGGATCCTGCAGCCTTTATAAGCCACAGGGAAAAGGAACCCAGTGGAACCCTTTCCTTCTCCCCACGTGGGAGTCTGTACTTATTTTTCAATAAATTTCCACTTTCGCTGTAACATCTTCTGTCCATGCATTCGTCCTTCGACTCCGGTGGACAAAGAATCCGGGTTCCAGTCCAAAAACTCCTTTTCACATTGTCTATTTCTGGGATATATAGCTCTTCCCTCTTCATTGCCTAAGTTAACTTGGTTCAGACAAAAAAAAGTGAAGAAAAAAGGATAAAAGCCTATTGGTTATTTAATACTTTCTCTGTTCTTTCTCCATTGGTTGTGTTATTTCTGTCTCTTTCATTTGTGCAGAGACTAAGAATGCTAATTATTTTGAAAAAAATATGTGAATGATTTGGTAGTTTCCTAGTAAAGCCTTTAAAATTGTGTTTCTTTTGTTGATATGTAGATCTGACTCCATCATATCTCTCTCTACCTCAGCTTCCCTTTCACATCACATCTAAGACTCTTACTCTTATCTTGAATAGAGATAAGCAATATATAAAATATCAAAATCTTAGGATTCAAAATATTATTGAGCAAGAGTATAGAAGAATATGCCTATAATTTACTTCAGAATTTAAAAATCAAAATTTCAATAATAGGAAAAAAAATGCAAGACTGTTGCCATGGCCTAAAAATACAACTTTCTTGATTATTTAAAAAACAAACAAATAAAAACCACTCTCTCCTGAGGAAAAAAAAATTGTTCTTTTAGCCTTTAAGTTAACTTTGAATTTAAAATAATCTTCTCATAACTGTTTAATCATTAAAAACTGTCACTGTGATCACCATCATAACTTATTTTTCCTCAATGATCAATTATCCATATTTGTGGAAAGATTTAATGGGTGAAAATGAAGCTGAGCCTTTGTGTAATTATAGCTCCTGTACAATTCTCTAGTCTTCATTTATACAAGTGAGCAGAGCTGGAAATCTGACTACCCAGAATATATTTCTTTTTCTTTATGGTTTAGAACTTAACTGCATTATTACTACTCAATAATAGTGACTGAATTATATATTTCTTTGCTTCCCATAATACCGGACATAGTATAGAGCACATTGTGAGCCTCTATTAATTAATTGGTTATTTGAATATGATAATCTACCAGTAGAAATCCTTTTGAGATTTTACACTATATTATAACCATGGGTAGAACTTCTATACTTAGGCAAACTGATATTGGAGCTAGTGGAAAGGAGGTAGTTTGGCTCTAAAAGCGTCATAGTTTACCTCAGAAGATCTAGGAAGGATTTCTTGGGATGATTAATGCACATTTATTTTCTAAATCACATTTCTTTTAGAAAACCCTTTGCCTTTTAAAATATCTTCAGTATATGAATTTATAGCTATCTCTCATATCAACCAATCAACCAATCATCTACCCATCTTTTATTCATATAATCAAAACAGCTCTTCCCCTGATGCTGAAGTAGATGGGGGGATGAGACAGTCAGAATCTGTATATTAAAAAAACATTTTAATTCCAGTAAAAAACAAAAAAACAAACAAAAAATGTCCAGTACATTCTTTCTAATTTGCCACAATCAGGATTCCCACTGGAGAATGCCAAACAGTGAATTTTGCACTTGGCTGAGAAGAAACTAAGCTGAGATCTTGGGACTAAAGAAAATCTGAGCAAAACTAAACAGTGACATATCTCATGTATTTCACAAAACAGGGGAAAACAAGGCCCAGTTCTTGGCTTTTTTTTTTTTTTTTTTTTTTGACAGAGTCTAACTCTGGAAATTTATTTACCTTCTGTACTTAATACAAAAGCATAGTGCACATATAAATGAGAAAATGATACATTTACATCCATGTATACTATGAACCCTCTTGAGTTATGAGAATTACAGGGCTTGCTTGAATTTCACCATGTAATTTTCAATTGAACCTTGAAGCCATTTTGCTCTTGAAGGATGATGTCTGAAGAAATATTTTAAACTGTATTTACTAAGAAAAAAAAATATATTATTTTTGTTATTAAAGAAAATTATGTTACTTTAATGACCAAATAAAAAACTTTGCTCTGGTATTATCTAAACACATTTAGTATGCAAAGATATTCAGAAAGCCTGCTAGCAGTACAGATTACCATAAATTAGTAGATTTGAAAGAAGAAACACATTGATTTGATGCTTGCAAAAATGAATAGATTTATAGGAACTGAGTAATTTCACACTTATGTTTGTATGTTCTCTGTGCCTTATCATTCCAAGCAGCTATTTTGCTGGTATCACATAACAAGTATACATAATTATCTTTTCTACTGTGATGATTTTTGGCTTTTCAATAGTATTGAAATGTAGCAGATCCATCTTTTTATGGTGGTAACAAAATAATAACTAGTACAAATAAGACAATATTTTAAGTTGCATTCACTGCATGATAGACCACAAGCCTACATTCCCCTCCCTCCCCCCTGTTACTACATGAGTAGTATAAGTCACATGCACCTTAAATCAGTATTAGGTTGGAAGATTAAAACAAGAAAATATGGAAAGCAGATATACGATTCACTTATTTTGTTAAGTTTACATACAATAACATTACAAAGTTGAAAAGCCCTAAAAAAAGGACAAAGGCACTGTGTTCTGTTAATAATTAGGTTTGTGACTTCTATAAAGTAAATCATTTTTCCTAAAGCTCAGTTTATTCAAGTGTAAAATGTTAGCCTAAGGTTGAAATAAATAAACATTCCTGGTGTTTTTAGAGATAAAATGTAATATGTAATAATTTCATGAAGTGTTGGCAATGCAACCATAATCAACCCTTAATTTTTATTCCCCTTCATTTTCCCATCCCTTCATCATACATGTCTGTTCTCCCTTCTCCCAGCTGTTTCATAATCCTTAGACAGGAACATTTGATCTCAGGTTTTTTTTTTTTGTGTGTGTGTGTGTGTGTGTGTGTGTGTGTTTTGTGTTTTTTTTTCCATTTCCAACACTATTGAGCAGAATTTTGTTGATTTTTTTTTACATATGATAGTTCAAATTATTGAAAATGAAAACTCAATATAAATTACAGATATCGAAGTAAATATATGAAAACAAAATGATTTTATTAAGTTTTCATGGATCACATTTTTATCAAAGCTCTATTTATTCGTTTCAGAAATTATTTTTGGATACACTTCTCTATTTCTATTATTATTTAGAAAATTAAATAGTGTTTTATAGCAAATTATATGTGAAATCTTGAACTAGACAACACTGCATAATTGAGTACTAATTTGATGAACATGGAGGATTATGAAAGATTAGTGAGAACGATTACTAATCATTGAAGTCAATAAGCAATACAGAGCAATCAGAATATTATCTTAAGAATATAAACACATAAAGAGAATATACTGGTAAAAAGTAAGTTATTGCTTTTCTGTGTGGCTCTTTGTCTATCAAGAATGAGATAAAGGCAAATAGAAAATGTATTGGACGATTACCAAAGCATCATAAAGAATCCAAGAGCAATAATTCAGCCTCGTTTTATGATGTAGTTAGTCAAGGACTTTGTAAACTTCAGGAACTAAAATTAGTATTCTCTCACTGCTGTCTCTCATTCTCTAAGGCCACTTGACCTGTCCTTCTTATTAATCTACCTCTTTCCTACCTCTATAAGGGCCATATCCTTGCAATGTCGCTTAGAGTCTATGCTATCAATGGGAATTTTTGTGTTCTCACTCTTAACTTCTGGGACCATGTATTTCTGTTGTGTCTGTTTTGACACCATACCTAGGTTAAACAGTTTCTGTTAGGCAATTGTATTAAGTTGCCCATGGCCTTCTCAGTAAGACTATGAAACTGGGGCTTAGAAAAGAGACATTGTGAGAGATAAAATGTACTAGATTTTGCTAATTAAAAAAAAAATAGAAAGGATTTCCTCAAAGTAGATAATATGTTGGATGATATAATATTATTTTTTACCTAATTAGGATGTATGCATATAAGTACAATATATATCCAATGTACAAATTAGTACTGACCACTGTATGAGTTCTGTACATATTGACTGAATAATTTATGTTAACCTGAGTTGAATTGAATTGATCTAAATTACATTGAACTAGAAAGTTTTATTTTACTTCGCTTAAATTATTTTTTGTTTTAATCAGTAAGAATTTAGTTTGAAATGTCACCTGGCTTTTGGGCCCTGATCCAAGTCTTTCCCAAATGGTAACTAAAATAGAAATGAAGATGAAAACAGATGAACTTGTATAGCAGTACTGGAAATTAATTCTGGTAATCAACTTATTGTCAAAACCTGGAAGAAATTTTTATTGCTTACCAGCATTAACTACCTGAATTGGCATATGCTGTGATTTTCTCTGCTACAACATACAGGGTGGCTAGGAAGCACAAGTATTAATTATTAACCCATATCATATCAACAATTAAGAGATGTTAAGTCAATGCTGAACTGACAATTATCCTATACTAGAGGCCCAGAGCACAAATTCGCGCATGGGTGGGGCCCAGCCAGCCTGGCCCAAGTCAGGAGGAAATGGCGGGAGGGTGGCCACCGGCCTGCCCAGAATTGGACCTGATCAGTTCCGATATTATGGACAATTTTCTTTCCTCAGTGGCCGTTACCAAATAAATGATAATGGACTCTTCTAAGAATGACATAAGATTACTTAGTGAATGATCTTGAGATATTCAGGGTCTTTTAAAAAGATTACCTCTTTCCTTTGATTAACTGACTTTAGGTCTCTATTCTAACTTAGGCCTGGGAATTGATTGAGGGGACATCACTTTAGATCATGGTGACTCAGCTCAGGCTTCCCCATAAACAGAGTCTGGTTTTGGTTATAGAAAGAGCCAGTGATTACTAGTAAATATACTGTCCCATGACTTTGGACTGAATTTTCCCATAAACATTTAGTCACATATGATAATACCTATGTGAAAATATTCTGACTACACACACACACATGTCGTCTATTAAAATAGCCATGTACATCTTGGCTCTAGTAGAACCTTTTGGCTTACGTTGCCTTGGTATCCCACAACCCATTGGTTTCAGAAAGACCATTTCAGTTACAAATTACATTTATTCTTAGACTCTACAGACTACCGATGCAATATTTTTAAAAGATGTTGTTGCTCTCCTTATCAATTTTTTCCCTTTCTTAATGAATTATAACCAGTGATTCATCGATATTGTCATCATTGGTTCATATATAGTGTATATTTTCTTTGATAAACATATTTATTAATTTTTATTTAGTAAGGATGAACTATCAGTGAAACTACCACTCTATCAAAATAAAAATACAAAATTGACAACAACTTGTATCTGGTTTTCCTCCCATCCAGATCCTAAATGAGACAACCACCAGTGTGCTTCTTGATGTGGGAAAAGATGTCATGGTTGTGGGCCTGTAAGCCGATGGTAACTGCATAGTTTTGGATTCTTTTTTCTTTCTTCTTGACATTACCTGCTTTCTTGTTGATGCTATTCATATATATATATATATATATATATATATATATATATATATATATATATATATATTATTTTTTTGAGTGCAGAATGTATTGAGCAATTTATTAGAAAATAGTGCCAACTCAAGTTTGAAGTGTGCTTATGTTTGAACCCACAATTTCTGAAAAGTTTGCCCATACTGATAAATTCAAGGTTATATTCTCTCCTCATTGGTTTCAATACCCTCAGAGATATTCTCCATATGTAATCTTGTTCCAACTCACCCTCAGGTGGGAACGAATGCACAGGTGACTGTAGTCCCTCAGCCAAAGGATTGGACTTAGATGGGTTTGCCCACAGAACTTAATCAAATTTGACCGAGCATAAACTAAACACAGAGACAAATATTAAGATGCACGAATCACACACGGTTTATTTACTAGAGTCCTGGTGGTTTCCAGAAGCCTAGGCAGGTCACCTGGAGATCCGCGCCGACAGACACACACACTGGACAGGAACATGCGTCGGCAGCGTCTCCGTCACGATTGAGGCCTCAGAGGTTTGGCTCACGGGCAGAGTAGCAGCTCACTCAGGCAGATCTTCACACAATATTTCGAACAGGGAGAGAAGGGAGCGGAGAGAGCACGGCGGATGGAGGAGCACTTGTGGTCTCTGACCAGTGCCTCTAGGTCCCCCATTTCTGGGTGTTCCCTTGTTCCTTCTGGGTGTAACCAATGGGTCTTCAGTGTGTCTTATTGGGGGTCTCCAGCTATTTTTTTCCTCACTTTACATCTTTCCAGATAAACATATCTTAGGGCGTTCACACAGTTACAACTTTCCAGATAAACACATGTTAGGGCGTTCACACAGTTAGGGGCTCAGAGTCACTTTAAAACTTAAGTTTTACAAAATGGATTCAAGTCACACACAATGGAGTTACTTATACTAAGCCTAAAACACATTTCAAATAATTTATTTTACTTAAAATAAAATCAGAATAAGATCAGAAATACAATTCACACTTAAACTATGAATCACTCATAAAAATAAAAGCTTTCACTCCTATTTTAAATCACACAAATAATTATTCTCACACTGTTTTAAATCCTTAAAGTATAAATCAAACATCACACTAATGTAACTATAACAAATCTCCATAGAATTAAGGTTTAACCAAAAACATAGTAGCACATTTTTATGATTATCTTTTATTAATGATTATTTATATAAAAACCTTCTGTTTTGCAAATGGCTCATGGTACATGTAAATATCTGATCTAATTACAGGCCTGGAGGCAGTGGACATGAGTACATATTGCTCCCTTGCAGAGAAACTACTTCTGACAATATCATTATTGGCTCTTCAGGCAAGGCAGGAACTATTTCATCAGACAGGTGAGCAAACTAATCCAATGACCTGGAAGGCTTAATGAATTTTTGGAGTTTAGATATATATATATAGAGAGAGAGTCAACAGAATCATTTAAAATATTATCATTTACTTTTCAAAACCCCACACTTTTAATCAATGACTCAAATTTCAATTAGTGGATTTGGTAGGCAGCAAATATAACCTAAGTTGTAATTTAGTCATTAAAGAATAGACTCTATGTCTAAATTTTAGTAACTTGTGAAGATATGAGTCTTTTAAAGCCTTCATAGAAATTGCCTGCTTTCCTGACCATGCATTCAGGCAAGCATATAAAACCTCTTGCTCATCAATTTTTTATAAATCTCTCTAGTGCCCTCGAAACATCCAAACACATCTTTCAAATCTTTCTATCCTCCATGCCTCCATAAACATGTAACATAGTAGATACTTAGTCTGTCAAAACTAGTTCTTCAATAGGCATTTGAATGTAGGTGCCCAGAGGGATAATCTAAATTGTCACTTTGTACCAGTATCCCATTCTCTAATGGTAACAAAGCTTCTGCATAACAAATGAAACAGTCAGCAGAATGAAAAGGCAACCTACAGAATAGATGACAGTATCTGTATGCTGTGTATCTCAGAGATTTTCAACATTTTTCATCTCATGGCACACATAAATTAATCACTAAAATTCTGCAGCGTGAACACACACACACACACACCATATATATATATATATATATATATATATATATATATATATATATAGTTGTGTATATAGCTGATTCAAAACAAAAGGGGGTGTAATTTTGATTCATTCAGACCAGACATCTATTGTGTTGGCTGTTGTCATTTTTTAATTTGATAATCTAAGGAAAAAGAGGTCAGTGTCCTTGACTACATAATCAGGTATTGCATGTTTTTAAAATTCTTGAGCCACACCAGGTAAAATTCACTGATTTCTATAATAATAAAAGCATAATATTCTAATTAGACTGGATATCCTTCCGGAAGACCTTCTGGATAAAGCTGAGGAGGCTAAAAAGGGCTAATTCCAATGTAACCCTGATATTTGGGGGATAGTGATCTGTATCTATGCCAGCAGGCTCAGTGTACATTCCTGATAACCTATAGTTCAGTCACTACCTCCTTCCCAGATACTGGGCTTGCAGAACCAGTTACAGAGGCCATTGGGCTGTGGACAGTGCACTGCCCAGAGGGAGGGTTGTTAACACTGGCGCCAGGGCAGACCATCAGCTATGGCCTGGAGACCCCCAACACCTGGAGGCCTTCTTGCAAAGCCCAAGAAAAGGATCTGAAGTATAATCCATGTTTGTGGGACAAAGATCACAGGGAGAGGGATATAAGGAAGGTCTCCATGCGTGTTCCTTCACTCAGATTTGGAAGGCTGTTCCCTGAGTCCGCTGGTGCATTAAACAGCGTACCTCCTTTTTTTTTCTCCGAAGCATCCTTGGTTTCTTTTGGTTTTCTGCATAAAACCCAGGGCTGTGAGGGAAGCCCAGGTCCCAGGTGCCAGAGGGAAGCCAGTGCTGGCAGCCTGAGGAAGGACTCTTGCACAGATTTCGTGTATAGGGCCTCTAGTTTCTGATAAATGTGAAAGGAGTTTTAGGGATAAAATAGGCAGGTTTAGAGAGATTTAGGAATAAAGAGGGTCCATGGGGGAGAAAGGCATAGGTGAGGGGTGGGAGCTGCTAAACGCATACATTCACAGAGGAAAAAGAAGCGGTGGGTATCACAGGATAAGAGGAGAGGAAGATATCCATTCACAAAAGATAGGAAAAAGCCACAGGGTAGGGGGAGAAAAAGGAAACAAACTTCCACAGAGGATAGAGAAATGCCCACAGAAGGGAAAAAGAAAAAACGGATTTTCACAGGGAATGGAGACTTCTACCACCGAAGTGGGGAAAGTGGGAGGCACCACATGGGTTTTGAGCTTTGAAGCTGATATTCTACCAATTGGAAGGCAGTATAAGGAAACAAAGAATGGCAGCCTTTATAAACCTTAGGAAAAAAAGAGCTTGGTGGATTACGCCCTTTGGTACCCCCCCTCCCTATGTGGGTGTCCGTATTTACTTCCAATAAATTCCCACCATTTTTATCTACCACCTCTTATCTGTGGCTTCATTCTTTGACTCCATCTGGACAAGAACCTGGGGAATAAATCACCCTTGCATCCTGCTCAGGAAAACAACTCGACTCCTGAACTCAATAGTTAATATTAGACAAAGGGTGATATTTAAAAACTCATACAACTCAATGGCAAAAAAATAAGTAACCTGGTTACAAAATGAACAGAGGACCGCAATAGATATTTCTCCAAAGAAGACATACAAGTAGCTAACAGGTATATGAAAAGCTACACAACAATACTAGTGATCAAAGAACTGTAAATACTATAAAAACCACGATGACATATCACTTCATGCCTGTCATAATGGCTAATATCAAAAAGACAAAAGGTAACTGGTGTTGGCTCCCATGTGGAGAATTAGGAACCTGTACAGTGTTGGTGCAGCTGCTATAGAAGAGAGTGTGGAGGTTCCTCAAAAAATTAAAAATAGAGCATATGATTCTATAATCTACTTTTGGCTATAAATCCAAAATAATGTAAATCAACATCTTAAAGTGATATGTACACTCCCATATTCATTACAGTGAAACATGAATTGCAGTGAAATAGGACAGGTTTAGGAAATATTAGAAATTTTGGAAATCAGGGGGATAATGGAGGAAGCACAAGGCTGCAGAGCAGCAGAAGGTACATTTCCATAGAATGGGGGGACTGGGAACAACAAAAGGTCTATATTTACCAAATAAAGAGGAGTAAACCCTTCCCCCAGAAGGAGAAGAAGAAAGCCCAAAGGGAATAGAAAAACAATAAGGAAGGAGGGAAGGAAAACCTCACATGGAACATTTTTGAGCCCAGGAGTTACCATAGTAACCAGTCTAAAGGAATAGTGACCAATCAGAGGGGCTATAAAGGCACCAGGATCTGCAGCCTTTATAAGCCATGGGGGGGAAGTAACTCAGTGGGATCTTTCCCCCTCCCTACTTGGGAGTCCATTCTGTGGGATTTTTTCCTCTCCCCACGTTGGAGTCTGTACTTATTTTTCAACAAATCTCCACCTTTGCTATACCACTTTCTGTCTGTGGTTTCATTCTTTGATTCAGGTGGACAAAGAATTTGGGTTCCAGTCCAAAAATTCCATATCAGCAGTATTATTCACAATATCAATGAATGAATGGATAAAGAAAATGTGAGATGCAATTGAGCATTATAAGTCTTAAGAAAGAAAAATAACCTTGCCATATGCAACAACATTGATGAACCTATAGGACATTATGCTAAATAAGTCAGCAAATATAAATATTGTAGCCCAGCCTGTTTTGCTCAGTGGTTGAGTCTTGACCTATTATAAGAACCAAGAGGTCATGGTTTGATTCCCAGTAAGGGCATATGCCCGGATTGCAGGCTCAATCCCCAGTGTGGGGTCTGCAGAAGGCAGCCAATCAGTGACTCTCTCTCATCACTGATGTTTCTCTCTCTCTCCCCTCCCTTTCCCTTCCTCTCTGAAATCAATAAAAATATATTTAAGACATTTTTTAAATTAATAAAAAAGAAGAATACTGTATAATTCAACTTTTATGTGGTATCTAACATAATCAAACTCATGTAAACAGAGAGTAACATGGTGGTTGGGCTAGGGCTGGGGAAAAGGGGAAATTCACACAGGGGATCATGTCTCAATTCTAGGAATCTGCTGTGCCACACAGTGTTTATAGTTAACAACTTAGTATGGTACACTGATACGTTATTGAGTGTAGATATCATGTTAAGTTTTACTATCACAAGAATAAAAACAAAACAAACAAAAATACCCACAGATGCAAAAGCAAAGGGGCAGGGAGATACTTTGGGAGGTGATGGATATGTTTATTAACTTGATTGTGGTAATGGTTTCATGGATGTATGTATATCTCTAAACTCATCAAACTGTATACATTAAACATGTTTAGTAAATGTATATAAAACATATGTCCAAAAATTTATAAATGCTCTGGATAATTATTAATTCCAATGGGTTAAATTTGAAAAAGAAACATCAATGGGGCTATTAGGAAAAAGTGTACATACATTCTTGGGACACAGTGTGTGTGTCTGTGTTTTAAAGGCTTAAAAAAACAAAAACAAAGAGCCTTCAAACCAAATAAACAGCCTGCCCTAGCATCTGATGTCCTAATAATTTTTTTGAATTTTAGATGCCAGTGACAGAAGCTACTTGACATGATTGATTAAAAAAAAGTAACCTAATACATGGTGTTTAGTGCATACAAGCCCTTTGATAGAGCTGGGAGAGACTTTAACTTGAATTAAAAAAAAATCCCAGGATCCAGAAGCATATTTGATAGGGAAGAGAAAACTTCCAGCCTCACGGCAAGAATCTACAGCAATCCCTGTTACTGCTGCTGCTGTAAGGTGCTGAATGGGCACCTAGGGCGTCTAACCCAGGAGACAGTCTCAAACTAAAGTCTCTTGCAAGGGCAGCGAATAAGTAAAAGAAAATTGTCCCGTATTCTAGCTTTAAAGGAGTCTGAGAAATAGCATTCCCGCTTTCCAATCTCTGTGAGAAGGTGGTTCAAATGGATAATGGAGAAGCCATTCCATGGTCTCCACCAGACTCGAATTTAAATCTATTTCTATGCCCCTTTGACTCATACATGCTTCCCCACTAGAAATAAGACTCATAATTCAGAAGCTCTCTGTGTTTTTGCAATTAGTGTAATGCCTTCTACATATTTGGTTCCCCAGAAATATGTAAAGTTTACACATTTAATTTTTTGGATAGGTTAAAATTTTCAATATACTAATCTACATGATAAAATTATTATTTTTTATAAAGTTTCCCATATTTTGCAAGCTAGATTTCATTTGCTTTTAGATTACGTATTGTCATAGAGCAACAATTTCTATTCATGATCCTTTCTAATTATTTCAGTGGATGATGAGGTTATATAGTCAAAATTTCTGAAAGTAGTATTTTGAATATTCTTGATTACTAGAAATATGCCAGTTAAACACAAAATAACTTTGCCAAAAATTATAGGAAATGAGTCAAGTTTGAGAAGAATCAAATGTTTAGTTATATTCTACAAAATAAAAAGCAATTGGCTGTATTCTATACTATTCAAGAATGTCAATATAATGAAAAATAAAAGCATGCACAAGAACCATTCCAAATTAAAAAAGACTGCACAGACATGAAAACTAAACACAATGGTTTATACGCTTGAACTGAAGTGGGGGATGAAGAGAGCAAGTTCTTTAAAAGGCATCATTGAACATTTGATTAAATTGAATAATATTAGTTCTATATATATTTGAGTCTCAGACTTTGGGAGGCTGAATAACTCAGTTCCTATTCTTTAGAGTGTATGTGTCTCCATACTCACACATACACATAGAATATGTTGCAAATGTGTCAAAATGTTAATATTTTATAAATTTCTTTGAGGAGTATGTGGGAAAGCTTCATACTATGTTCACAGTTTTATATACAGTTTAAAATTATTAAAATGCAAATTTCACCCTGGTCTGTGTGGCTCCTCATCCCATGCACCAAAAGGCTATTCCTGGTCAGGGCACATGCCTGGGGTTGCAGGCTCATTCCCCAGTAGGGGGCATACAGGAGGCAGTCAGTTCATACTTCTTTTTCGTGTCTCTCTCTCTCTCTCTCTCTCTCTCTCTCTCTCTCTCTCTCTCTCTCTCTCTCTCTCTTTCTCCCTTTCCATCTCTCTAAAATCACTAAAAAGCTAAAAAATAAGTTCTCTTAAACCTGTGTTTATATGTTCAGCTGACAAGTAATTATCTACCACTATTATTTAAGGTAATACTTTTCAAGGGAGGTTTCGAGGGAGTAGGATAGTGGAATGCAGGGTGATTTGGAATGCCTGTCAGTCCTCAGAGAGACCAAATGGCAAGACAGGATTATTACCAACCTGGGCTTGGGACACCGCCAGTCTGTCAGCATTGTTTTGCTCCAGTGAGGCCCTACAAGCCTGCGTATATGAAAAGGTTGGATAACAGCAGGACAGGATCTGCAGGAGGATCTGGCAGAAACCGGAGCATACAACCGCGGAAGATGTCACACAAATGGAAACGCCTATGAAGCAGCTTTAACCAAGTGACCACGTCGGTGAATAAGTCGGATGGCAGATGGGTGGGTTTGATCAAGACAAAGACATCAGGAAATCTTAAGATGAAAAGAGAACAAGAGAAATATTCATAATTTATACATCGATGGAGAATGAAAAAAAAAATGGTAGAGTTCAGATTCAACAGTTTAGCTTACTTTTTCCAACTCACTAAGTACATCATCACCAGAATATTGCTGAACCAGTGACAGAAAGTATGAATTTATGATTGTAAAAGTACATTTTAATAAATAAATTATAAATCTCATTGAAGCCAGACATTTTAAACCTAAGAATACTATAATCAGAATGCAAACTTTATATAATTATCTTAAAGCTAATATAAAAATATCTTGTCATATATGAGGTCCACTTTTAAGATTAATTTGTTCATATAATGATTAAATAAATTGCACTATTTTTTCTTGTGTTTTTTTAATCATTTAAATAAATTAAAATTATCTTGAATTTTTAGACATTTTTATACTAAATGGAATACATTATATACCAAGAAGATGCAAATATTAAAAACCAATGTGGTAATAATTATTATAAGTTATGGTCAATTCAGTTTGTCCACTTCAATGAATATGATATTTCAAATATTATTTAAAAAAAACTGAGCAATGGACTGTTTTTTAGAAAGAGTGTGTTTTACATTTGTTTTATGTACAAAAAGAATATAAAACTGAAGATGTGCCAAAGAAGAATAGAGGCATATGGAAGGTGGTTATGGCCAAATTTTGCTTTGTTTTGTTTTCTGATGAGTGAGAGAATTATTTGGTCTCCTTTTATAATGGAACAGATTGGTGGGATTTGTGTGAGATCAATCATCAGCCATGTGTCATTTATCTTAAGAAAACTGTCCACATCACATACTGTATCATTTAACTTTTCATTCTGTATATGCAATATTATTCTCAGAAATGCTTAACCAATATTTGGTAAAAGTAAAATTATTGATTGGATAACTTAGTAAATAATAAAACCTGATTAATTAACAAGATAGACAATTTACAAGGAAGAAGGGATGAATTAATAAGATACTGACTTTCATTTTTTGACATTTTAATTTGAGGTTCTTGTGAGACATGTAACTATAGCTGTACATTAAATAATTGAGAAGACATGACATGTCTTGATTGTAGTAGGTTAGAATTAAAGTTATTAATTAAGGTCAATAATATACAGTTTTCTTTCAAATATAACAATTGTTATTTTTCAGCAGGACACAAAAAGTATCCTCTATTATAAAAGCATAGTATGCAAATTGTCCCCTCGACCAGAGTTCTTCCAGGAGTTTGACCAGGGAGCAGGGGTGGGACTGGTTGGGGGAAGGGCAGCCACCAGGGGAAAAGATGGAGGCCCTAGCCTGCAACCAGTAGCCATTAGAGACCCTACCAGTGCACCAATTTCATGCACTGGACCTCTAGTAAATAATATTAAAAACAAAAAAAAATTATATTGAATGTGTCTTTAGCATTTAACAGCTAGCAGTTTATTTACAAATTTAATAATAAAGAATTAAAGAAGGTGTAGTGACAGAAGAAAAGTAAAACTAAAATAAGATATCCAACTATTCATTGATAATTAATCAATGAAATAAACTCTGACTTGGTGATATACATGACTTTTTTAATAGTTACATACAGCAGCCCAGCTGGCATGGCTCAGTGGTTGAGTAGTGACCTATGAACCAGGAGGTCACAGTTTGATTCCTGGTCAGGGCACATACATGGGTTGTAGGCTCAATCTTCAGTGTGGGAGTGCAAGAGGCAGCCTATCAATGATTCTCATCATGATGTTTCTCTCTCTCCCTCTCCCTTCCTTAAAAAAAAATAATAATAAAATGAAGAAAAGTTTACGTACTGTGTCCATGAGAAAAACACAAGTCATCAAATTACCCGCACTGGAATAAATCAGTTTAGCTGTTCCTCCCTCTGAGAGCTAAGAACAAAGAAAGGCATGGTGGAAGCACGGAGGTGCCATTATCTCCACACATTTACCCATGCATTTTCCCAAGAGGAAGCCGCTAGTGTTGTGTCAGCAGCCCTGGGGATTAACATGTGTCTATATTCGGCTAACACAGGCACAGAAAGCTTTAAAATAATTAATTTAGTTACCAAATTCAGGTGTTATCTTTATTGGCTTAAATATTTCAGTTGACTGTATCTCTCTTTCCCATTTTCTCTTTCAAAATCTCTTCTAACCACATAAAGATACATGCACATCCCTGAACCTCCGTCAATCTCCCTATAGTGCTACGTCTTAATATTGGTGTTAAGAATGGGGTTGACAAAAAAAATTGGATGATATTTCCTTTCACAAGCCAAGTTTTTTGTCTTTTTTTTTTTTTTTTTTTTTTACTTTAAAACGTTAATTAACCAAGGTCTAATATTATGATTCCGAGATATAAATTGAGAGCAATTTAAAAATTGCATGACATTACTACATTGATTTCCATCTCTCTTTATGTGGAAAATTTTCTAAGAGGTTATAACTATGAAATAAAAATAGAGAAATGGAAGAGATATTGAAGAATGCCTCATTCTGGCAATAAGTAATGTGTATCCATGAATTTATAATCTAATTGAAAAAATACCACAACCTGGGAAAATGGTAGACTCCTGTCTCAAAAACCATCTTACCTTCCAGCTCAAGCCTGCAGTTGTTTTAGGAATAGCTAAGGGAGTTTTTTGGAGTGTTTTTTTTTTGTTTTGTTTTGTTTTGTTTCCTATCCATTTATCTTTCTAGCTTTTGGCAGCACTGAGGTCCTGTCCATTCATCTTTCTAGCTTTTGGCATGATAGGTGTAAGATCCTTCCCTTCTGCCATCTTGGCCAAAGGGGAAGACTCCCTGACTGTCTATAATATCATTCCCACCAATAAAATGTTCAATTATTATGCTTAAATATAATTAATTAAATTGTATATGATTAATAATTAAAATGATAAATGAACCCAGGGTGGGAGCCAAATGATCACTTAGAGTAGGTCACAGGAATTTTTTAAAGCTTCAAATTAAATATTCAAATGTTTTTATTGTGTGAGAAGAATGATAAGAGTGTTTAATAAGGACTTTTAAGAAAAAGTACTATATTATATTATAATAAAAAATAAAAACATGGGGAAAAGTTGATTAAATGAAATTCAAAAGCAAAAGGAAAATTTAAAATTTTTCTTTGGTTCATTTTTTAATGAATGATACTGACACTTGTTTTAAGATGTCAGTATTGTACAAATATTTTTACAAACTTTGTACATAGTTTATAATGTTTGTAACTATTTGTACTCAGTATAAAATAATTTTTGTATTAATTTGAAAATGCATTTCAGGGTACCAAAAATTTTGTTTATCTTTTTTTCCCCTAAAATACTTTAAAAGAACAAAACAAGCCTGAGCAAAGATTGTAAAATTGATAATTTAAAACACAGAGATCAACAAGGGACTTGTATGCATGCATATAAGCCTAATCAATGGACACAGACACCAGGGGGTTAAGGGCGTGAGTGGTGGTGGTGGTGGTGGGGCACAACGGGAGTATAAGGACACATATATAATACCTTAATCAATAAAATAAAATAAAAATAAAAACAACAACAACACAATCTCTGATTCTAAAATTTTGACATCAGGAAATCAGGCCACACTTCTGGTCTAGCAATTCCTTAAAGTGCAAGTACATGAACAAAGTTTAATTTTGTATTATTGTCTGTTAATTATTGTACAACTTTCCATACAAACAACTGCAAACCTACTTTTTTCCCACTTGGCATAGGATCCAGCACTATCTGATTTTCAGGCATCTACTGCGGACCCTGGAATGTATATCCCATGGATAAGGTTGTGTGTGATTGCTATAATAGTCTTCCATATCTGTCATATTTTATGTTTTTTCATTGTTTCATATGAACAGTCATTTAAATAATTTCTATTATTTCTATATAATATACTGTTATTCTTTCTTTCTTAAAATTTTTAATTTATATTGTAATCTAAAAATGAACTTTGAGTATTCTATTGTAATACACAGCCCTTCAATGTCAGACCTAATTTATTTATAGTTTATAAATCCTGTGAATTTAAAAAAAATGATCCATTATTATGGGGATTCTGGTCAAAATGGTGGAATAGGTAAACACCATAGTCAAATCCTTCCACAATCACATAAAAATTATAACTAAACTTTAGAACAATCATTAGAACTGTCTGAAATCTGGAAGAACAGAACCTATGACTAACAATACAAAAAAAGAAGCCACATTGAGACTGGTAGGAGGGTAGAAATCTGGAATGGGCTGGTCCCACAGCCATTTGTGACAGGTGAAAATCAGGAGGGATATCTTGGCTTTGGCAGTCTCCCTTGAGGAGTGAGGTGTAGAAAAATCATAGCAGGCAGCTAAAATGAGGAGCTATAGAAATGTGTCCCAAGTTTAAAAAAAAAAAAAAAAAAAAAAAAAAAAAAGAACAAAGAACAAAACTCCAGGAAAAGAACTAACCAAGCCATAGGTGGTTTGACTCAGTGGATAGAGGACCTTCAACGTGCAGACTGGAGGGTCCCAGGTTCGATTTCAGTCAAAGGCACATACCCAGGTTGTGACCCTGATTCTTATCATTGATGTTTCTTGTTCTCTCTCCCTCTCACTCTCTCTCTTCCTTCTTCTCTGAAATCAATAAAAAAGATATTTTTTTTTGAAAAAAGAACTAACCAAAATATAGAAAAGCAATCTACTGTGGATGCAAGATTCTAACCACTGGTTATAAGTATGCTCAATGAACTTAGTAAGAACTTCAATAAAGAGATAGGAAACATAACAGTGGATCTAAAAATATATAAAAAAGAACCAGTCAGAAATGAAGAATACATTACAGCAAATCAATAGTGGTTAAGCAGAAAATCAAATAAGATACTTATAATACAAGGAAGTAGAAAACACCCAGTATAAAATTATTGGGAAAGCAGCATGGGTCAAATTTTTTGAAATTTTTCTGAATTTGACTCAGGCTGCTTTAAGTGAAACTATATAAGAAAAAAATATATATTTTAAAACAATGGCTATATAACAAGAGTCAAAGAAGGACTCAGCTATTCTAATTCTAGGTATTTTTTCAGAAGAAACACAAAACTAAATCCAAAAGACAGATACACCATCAATTCATTGCAGCATTATTTATGATAACCAAGATATAGAAGCAACTTAAATGTCCATTAATATATTAATTGATAAAAAAAAGAAGTGATGCATATATACAATGGTATATGACTTGGCCATAAAAGGGGGTATATCGATAATATGAGACATCTGTAATACTATCAATAAAAAAAATATTTTAAATGAATAAAATCTTGACATCTGCAACAATATAGGTGGCTCTAGAGGGTATTGCACTGAGCGAAATAAGTCAGACAGAGGAAGACAAATGCCATATTGTTCCATTTATATGTAGAATTTAAAAAATAAAATAAGCAGAGAAGATATAGACTCATAGATACAGAGAACGTTTTGACTGTTGACAGATGAAGGGGAGGCTGGGGTGGGTAGGGAAAAAGGTGAAGGGATTAAGTACAAAATGGCAGCTACAGTAAAGGACAGCATAGGGAATATAGGCAATAATTTTGAAATAACTATGTATGGTGCCAGATGGATACTAGAGTTATGGGGTGATCCCTTGGTAAGTTATATCATATCTAATCACTGGGTTGAACACCTAAAATGAATACAATAGTGTATGTCAACTGTAACTAAATAATAATAATAAAAAAAATTAAAGTAAAAAAAAGAAAACATCTAATCTGAAGAATTTAGATGCTTCTTTCTTAGCAGGATTCTTTATTATAGTAATAATATTCAAAACGATCTATGGACCTCGGAATTGAAATGCTTTTAAAATTATGATACACCTATAAAATAAAAGCCTAGACCACATGTGTCAAACACAAGGCCCGCGGGCCAAATCCGTCCCGCCAGGCCTTGCAATGTGGCCCACACCGCGCTGTCATCACTGCACTCTGCTGCGTTTCCATCACAATGACAGTTTATGACTGTTCAGTAAGCCATTCGGCCTGCGATTTAGGCTGGATTTTAGATTTTGGCCCCTTCTCTGATTGAGTTCGACACCCCTAGCCTAGACAGTTATTTAAATACTAGAGGCCCGGTGCACGAAATTCATACATGGGGGCGGAGGGTTCCTCAGCCTGGCCTGTGCCCTCTCATAGTGCGGGACCAAGGGGATCAGGCCTAAGCCGGCAGTCAGACATCCCTCTCGCAGTACAGGGCTCTAGCAGTACTGTGACCTTTTGCTCTTTATCTCCTGCCTGCAGCGGAGGCTGGAAAGACTCTCACTATCCCTGCTGCACTCGCCAGCCGTGAGCCTGACTTCTGACTGAGTAGCACTCCCCCTGTGGGAGCACACTGGCCACCAGGGGGCAGCTTTTGCATTGAGCATCTGCCCCCTGGTGGTCAGTGCACATCATAGCAACTGGTAGTTCCTCTGGTTGATCTGCTATTTGGTTGATTTGCATTTTAGGGCTTTATTATATAGGATTTGTATATAATAAAAAGTCCATTATTAGATAGTTTATATCATTTTGACATTTGATTTACTGAAAACCATATATTGCAATTACATAAATATTAGCTATATTTGTATATGTGCATATGTCCTTTTGATAAATGAATTTATTATCATACATCTTATGAGACTACTCTTCTTAGTTTTATGAGATTTTAGTATTTTTCTTGTGTTTTTAAGAAAGACAATTTTATTTTCAAATAATAATGATAAATTATATGTTTTAAAAATAGTTTTCTTTTCATGTCTATTTTTATGTCATTTTATTGCCCAGGATTAAAAAAAAAAATCTAAAAAATGTCAAGGCAAATGTATCTTACAATTGATTTTGATGGGACTATGTTTTTTCACAGTTAAACATTATATTAAACGTTTACTTGAAAACCACTTTCTATTTAGCTCCTCTTTACTAAATCAATTTCCATTAATGAACAATCTTTTTTTTTTAATTCTTTAATTTCAAAGCACATTTTCACATTCTTTACTGACATTAAATTTTCCTGTGTTCATTATCACTTACCTGAGTTTCTATCTCAGGGAATCATTTGGGAAACTTGATTATAGATTTTTTAATAGATTAATCTAAAATAAATCTAATTTTCTCTGCTAATTTAGTGCCATTCCCTTTTTAAATTTACAACATATATTTTCATAAGTCTCACTAGTTGCTGCGGCTGTTGCTAACTTCCTCATGAGGAATCCTAGTAGTATTGCCTTTCTGCTTGTTGTGACCACGCTTAGGAAGGAAGGGCCCGTTTCATTATGCAGAGTTTCTCCTTGCACTGTTTGCCGGTCCTCCACCTGCCCTCATTCCAAGTTTGGCGTTATTAATGAGACCTTGATAAGATGTTTTCCACACCTCCACTCTGCTGCTTAATGAGAGTCAGAATTTTAAGATGCCTCATTAGTCTTTTTCTAACATGTCCAGTTCAGTATACAGTATGTCTAGCATCTTTAGCTGGCTGATTCTTATTAAGAATGGCATTCTTCTGGCTTTCCAGTACTGATCCTTTTTTTTTTTTTTTTTTTTTTTTTGCCCTTGTCTTATGTCTGTCATTTCCCAAGGAATACACACAAGGGTGTGTAAACTATTGAGCATACATTGCTTTTATACTTTAAAAAGAAATACCTTTTCATAATAATAAACCATAACAAATAAATAGTTTTGTGCCTGGTATTTAAACTAGTATATTCCCATGAAAGTTATGATTAATGTGTTTGTCTTGGGAAACTAATGACTGTCTTTCAATGTTGTTATTTAGTATTTTCCACAAAGTCATTTGGGGCATCTTGTGGGTTTGAGTGTTTTGTCAATGTGACATACCAGTGCAGCCAAGGACAAATATGTCTTCCCAAAGAGCCCTGGACAAAATAAACAGCCCTATTTTTTTAAAACTATAAGTAGATTCTAGTAATAAGAACTCATAAATTGTCAGTAGTCACTAATTTTAAAGAACATTAACTTACACAAAATCCTAACATTATAATGAAAAAACACAGGAATTAGACTTTGCCAGAAAACATGTTTTTAAAGTTTAAAATAGGCACTGAATGGATTCTTGATTTTCTTATGAAGAAAAAAACATCCTTCCCGTTAGAGAAATTTTTCTTGTACAATACAAACATTTGACTTCTGTAAAAATAATACAATGTGTCTGAAATACAGTGTTTCTTCTTATATTTTTAATAAACATAAAGGACATAAACATGCTGCATTCACACCTTCTCATCAGAAGAAAACTTTCATATATAAATCTAAACAACACAAATATAGTATGATACTATAAGGATGTCTATCTACCTTGAGATGTAGGGAGGGCACCTTATGCAAGATAGATGTATTTTCTGTTTTTGAGAAAGCAAAAAAATGCTCAGAGGGTTTTTTGTTTTATTTTGTTTTGTTTGTTTTGGTATGGACTATTTTTTATAAGTAGCTTTAATTCAAAATAATCAGTATGCCAAAGAAACATGCCTGTCCTGAATCCCATCTCTGAATCTTCCCTGGAAGTTTCAAACATTAAAGGTTGAGTTGGTAGATTGCACCATTATTTCATTGAATTAATCTTTTAGTCTTGAAAATAGGTCAGTTTAAACAGTTATGCCTCATTTCAGGAGGCGGTGACACAGATAGGCTCCCAGAGTTAGGCCTATGGTGCAAGAAATCAGGAATGTGTGAGAAGCATTTCTATGGAAACAAAAGGAAAACAATGGTTCATGGTTACAGCAAATTATAAACCAGGTTTTGAGTTCTAAGGATAGCTAGACAAGAAGGATTTGAGATGTTAGGCTGAAAGCATCCTTTATAGTTTGAATGTCTTTGATGAAATCATCAGGTGTTCAGGCAAGCTTTTTGACTGGCCCACATAGCAACAGGAATAAATATTGCCTAAATGAGTTATTTTGATGATTTCTTTGAAGTCTAAATCCATTTGAAAAGGACAGGTTTAGCCGAGACTGGTTTGGCTCAATGGATAGAGCGTCGGCTTGGGGACTGAAGGGACCCGGGTTCGATTCCGGTCAAAGGGCATGTACCTTGGTTGCGGGCATGTCCCCAGTAGGGGGTGTGCAAAAGGCAGCTGATCGATGACTCTCTCTCATTGATGTTTCTAGCTCTCTATCTCTCTCCCTTCCTCTCTGTACAAAATCAATAAAATATATTAAAAAAAAAAAAAAAAAAGAAAAAAAAAAGAAAAGGACAGGTTTAGTTCTCAAAAATTTCAAGTCAGAAGAGTGCAAGAAATACTGGAAATTTTAGAGTTATAGCGACATTGGAGAAAACTAGAAGAACTTAGACCTAGTCTAGTTTAAAGATATAATTAACAGAACTAGAATCCAATATTCACAGGAATATATGACATGCTTTTTATTTTTATTTTACTATATTTTATTGATTTTTTACAGAGAGGAAGGGAGAATAATAGTTAGAGACATCAATGAGAGAGAAATATTGATCAGCTGCTTCCTGCACACTCCCTACTGGGGATGTGCCCACAACCAAGGTACATGCCCTTGCCTGAAATCAAACTGGGGTCCCTTTGGTCCAAGGCTGATGCTCTATCCACCGAGCCAAACCGGCCAGGGTAAGTACATTTATTTTTTATGTTAACATTTTTCACTCAAAAATCATCTTCATTTCCACCAAAGAAGCAAAATTAGGACTAGTTTATTTGCAAAACAAATTCAATTTTGAATAACATGGCTTAAGTGTGTATATAAGTATAGCAAAATTACTATTGACCATGTAGATTGTTTAAATCTGTTTTTCTGGAGCATTTATAAAGAATCTAAGATTGAATTTTTAAATTACCTGTCAAGGCCAGGAAGTTAAGTCAAGAACTTGCTCCCAGACGTGCCTGCAATACCTATAAATTTGGATGAAATGTTCTCTGCTCTAAAGTCCCCCAAATATCCTAAAGTTCCTCTACCTGCTAGGAAGAGACATTCTTTATGCACCTGCTAATGCCAGTGGGAAACCTGCTAAGCAAGGCATCAGGCTATTCTTCTGAAAAGCTTTTTTGGCCCCATAAAAATCAGTAACAGCCCGACTAGTGGGGCTCAGCGGTTGGAAATCAATCCATGAACCAGGAGGTCACCGTTAGAGTCCAGGTCAGGGCACATGGCTGGGTTGCAAGCTTGATCACCAGTAGGAAGTGGGCAGGAGGCAGCCAGTCAATGATTCTTTCATCATTGATGTTTCTATCTCTCTCCCCCTCTCCCTTACTCTCTGAAATCAATAAAAACATTAAAAAATGATTTTTAAAAAATCATCTTAGTTCCATAAAGCTATCTGATCATATCTGATACTATGAATATCATTCTCAAATATGACATTCCAATCAAAGCCTTGGTAATATTACCTTTCACAAGGAGAACAGATTCTTATTGAACTTATATAAATATCTATATTGTTATTAAAATAAGAATACTCACTGAGAGTTCCTTAATTCTGGAATGATTAGGTAGGGAGAAAAGATAATTGCTTCATCTTTTTTCACAGAGCTATATATTTTACCAATTGTTCTAAGTTATAGATAGCTTAAAGGAAAAGAGAAAAAAGGTTTCTTTAAATATCTTCAAAAGAAAAAAATTAATATTTAAAAAATGAATTGTTTCAAATAAATGATTAAAATTATAAGCATTTTCATTAGCTCATTTATTTTCATGTAATTAATTATTATTAAACTTGATTTTCTGTTAGCAGTTTTATGAAGCCACCAATTTCTATAAATTTTTACCAAGTTTCATGGTATGATTAAAAGTTTATCAGAAACATGTATTCAGGTTACATTCCATGAATCTCTGTGAAGATGAAACACATTTTCAAAAGCATCAAAGTAGAACAATCATTTTCTGGAAATGATTAAAAAATTAAAAATGGCCATGCTTAAAGATCTGATGATAGTTATAATGCAACTGACATGAAAATTTGCTTATTTCTGTGACACACATCATTTTGAGATAATGAGATTATGACTAATAAACATTATACCAGGACATATAAATCTCCAGGAATTTCAAATAATTTTTGGAATACTATATATCCAAACAGATGTACATAAAAGAGGCTGTACTACTTATTTGATAATGTTTCCCATACAATTTCACACATTATTTTTTTATTCATGGGAAAGTTAAATAGTTGCGATTAAAACCAATCAAAGACCTGATGAAGCACAGAAAATTATTTTGATAAAACACAAAAATCTTTGCTTTCTAGGCATGCCATCATGGTGAGGAGCTAATGTTAACAAAGAAAGAAATCACAGGGAGAGTCAGACATTGTTGAGCAGAGGCAGCTGGGAAGTGTCACCAAGAAGCTACTCATCCAGCTTCACACAGTTTTGCTTCCCCAGGGAATTAACATCCCTCCCGCTGCTTTTCAGTACTGAATTGCTGTATTGCCACACAACAATGCTTAGTGAAGTGGGGAGGTGGTGCACGGAAAGTGCTTGTCTGTCAGCCTGGGAACAATGGGTTGGCTAGAGGGTGGATCCCGTCAGAAGTGTGCAAATCTTGGAAGGTTGGTTAGTTTGAACAAGCTCCAGGTTAAAATTTCCAAAGAGTTCCCTCTCTTTTACTCTTGTTCACTCTTGCTCTCTCTTGCTTCATGCTATGATCCGCACTTGCCCTTGTGCTTACCTGTTCTTTCTCCACAGCCATGTGGCCTTTAACAGCGCATGGTCCATGACCTTGGGATCCTGCATGCAATAGACTTCAGCTGAGAACACAGACTGGAACAGAAATTCCGGTGGTGGCCTTAATTCTGGCCTTGTTGAAGACAAATTCAGACTTCTTCCATGGTGAAACCAACAAAAATGGGACCTCGCAGGGGAATAGCCTTAATTTTATATCACCAATAAAGGTTTTCACAAAATCCCATCCTCCTCTCGGGGCCTCAGGGATTCTTTTCCTTGTGGCACCCCAAAAACTCCATTTCCACTGATAACAGGCAGATTATCCAAAGGCAAAGGAAACCCTGCATAATCTTTCAGGAGCAGACCCATAGTCCAAGAAAACTCTGACCTTTGAGCAGATGCTGAAAAATTAAGTCCTATTTTTACACAAGTACATTATTGACATTAAGCTTATTTTTGAAGCTCTTATAATAATTTAATTTTATCCAACTTGAGCACACAGTTAAGATTCCTTCTTTCTCTTATTTCTCTCAAATTTATTATTTGCACTTTTTATTTTTATTATTTTTAAGATACAGAAAACCAAATTTCAATTTTTACCAGCTTACCTTTGATATTAAAAACTTACTTAATTAATTAAATCCATTTTAACTTTAGCCATTCTTGACTACATATAAAATTCCTTTTCCAAAGATTCCTTTTCCACAAATTTTCTACAACTTTCTTTCCATCCATAATAATGCATGCCATTTATACCTTTAAAAAACACACACACACATTCTCTCCCTCTTGCAAAAATAAAATGTTTCAATTATTATTTCTAGTAGCTTTAATTATATGTATTAATTAGAATTTTTAACCCTTAAAATGTATAAATACTTCTTTATAATTTCTAGAAACATAAATATGTTCATAGAATTTTTTCAGAATGGCATAACATATTTTTACCCAAGATAATATACCCAAATATATTTAATTTCTCTGAGCAAAAATTGATACATCTACATTCATTAACTAATGTTTAGTATTTTACTTGGAAATGATCTAGATATTTAGTGAATTTAACTCATCACTTGAATCAATTTAGCAAAACTTTAAGATTTCTAGTAACTTTAAGTATTTTAGAAACTATTTTTACATGTACATACTGTTATTTGTGGAAGCTGGGTTCTTGGAGTACTACTTACATAAACATTTCTAGAAAGACCCTCAGGGGAGGATGAGATATGGTTGAAAACTTTATTTCCATGGAATTATACCCCTGGGCTTCCAAAGCCTCATTTTCCTTAGTCCGATCATAGAAGTGTAGCTGGGGTTTTGGCAAAGCTAGAATCAAAGCCAATGTCCAGAGATTTCTGTCCATGTTAGAACCAGATCCAGTATAGCATGAGGCTAGTTGCAGTCCACTAGTCATTGCATGTGCGGTCCACATGACCATGGGTCATGTAGGCAAATGCAGGAAGTAGGAATAAAAGAGCACCACAAGATCAGAGTCATACAAGTCTCAAGAGGGCCAAGAGCATAAGAGAGTGAGCTTTTTGTTCAGGAAATTAAGTTTCCCAAATTTCCATGCACTTGCAGTGGCTACTCCCAATCTGACTATCTCTGTCTCCAGGTGTGATTGACAAACAAGTATCTTCCCTATGTCACCCCAACTTTACTGGGCATGAGTCTATCTTCTCTTTATTCAGTCGGTCTCCTTCCTCCAATGTTTTGTAGGGAATGTGCTTGTAATATCTGGCCTTTCATTTGCTCCTTTCCTGTTTTTTAATAAGTTGCTAATTATAATGGTATCATTACCATAATATATAATTACTAGAGGCTCGGTGCACAAAATTTGTGCACAGGAAGGGGAGTGATGTTCCTCAGCCCAGCCTGCATCCTCTTCAATATGGGATGCCTTGGGGGATGTCCACCTGCTCTGTGGGATTAGGCCTATACCAACAATTGGACATCCTCTCACAATCTGGGACTGCTGGCTCCTAACTGCTCACCTGCCACCCTGATTGACACCTCACTGCTCCCCTGTGGGCCTAATTGCTCCCAACTGCCCTCCCCTGCCGGCCTGATCTCCCCCAACTGCCCTCCCCTGCCGGCCTAATCTCCCCCAACTGCCCTCCCCTGCCAGCCTGATCTCTCCCAACTGCCCTTCCCTGCAGGCCTGCACCCAATTGTTCTCTCCTGCAGGCCTGGTCATCCCCAACTGCCCTCCCTTGCTGGGCATCTTGTGCTGGCCATCTTGTGGTGGCCATCTTGTGATGATGTGAGGACGGCCATCTTGTGATGACATCACACATGATACCAACTACTAAGCTTTTATTATATAAGATTGTTAAAAAGTTTATTTACTGAAACACCGATCAGAATGAATATATGCACCCTTATGCTCATAGCCACTCTAGCTGAAATAGCTAAGATCAAAAACTCAAGTGTCTATCATAGATGAGTGGCTCATTTACACAATGGAATGCTATACAGTTATATAAAAAAAAAGGTTTCTTACCTTTTAAGTCAGCGTGGAGGGACCTGGAGAGTATGATGCTATGCAAAATAAGTCATTCAGAGAAAGAAAAGTATTATACCATCTCACTTATATGTGGAATCTAATGAACAAAATAATCTGATAATCAAAATAGACCCAGAGACATGGAAGCATGGAACAGACTGACAAATCTCAGAGGAAGGGGGGATGGGTGTTGGGAAAAGCTTAACCAAAGCACTTATACAGATAAATGCATAATCCATGGACAGACAACAGTGCCGCAAAGGCCTGGAGAAGGGGTCGGAGTGGGTTGGAGGGGGTCAATGGTGGATAAAAGGGGACATCTGTAATACTTTCAACGATAAAGATAAATTTTTAAAAGTCCATAAAAACATTTTATCATACTTACATTTATTAAAATCATTTGTTTTCAACAACCATGTGTAGATTATCTATGAAAACTTCATTAGACAGCCGAAACTGGTTTGGTTCAGTAGATAGAGCATTGGCCTTTGGACTGAAAGGTCCCAGATTCGATTTCAGTCAAGGGCATGTACCTTGGTTGTGGGCACATCCCCAGTAGGGAGTGTACAGGAGGCAGCTGATTGATGTTTCTAACTCTCTATCCCTCTCTGTAAAGAATCCATAAAATATACTTAAAGAAAAAAAACTTCATTAGACAATGTCAGTCATCATCTTATTATTTATTTATTTATTTAGGTTTTGGCTGACAAATTTTGCAACAGAGCTAATGAACTTATTTGACTAATAAACACAGGTAGAATAAAAGTTGTTTATCTGCATTATATTGAAAGCTCATAACTCTGAGGATGTGTGTGTTTTTATTACACCAACAACTTAAATTAGCTTTAATACCAAATATTTATCCAGATCATAAGAACCTGAAAAGCTTTTGTAATAGTTTTTATATATTTTTGAAAAAATTTTATGAATACTAAATTTGTATGATTGTTTGTTTTGGCCAATTTAGAGCTTTGTTGTAAATTATTTTTAGCAATTCCATCTGGGGTTTGAACATAGCACAGATTTATAACACACACACACACACACAGATGCAGAGACCTTTTAGCTTTGATTTTTAAAAATTTTAGTCAAGACACAGGTACAATTGTACAAAACTTAATAGTTTATAAAAGGCCAGTTTGATACAAATTTTGTTTTGGCAGCTATAGTAAGTAAATTTGCCTGCTGAGATGGCTAACGCTTTCTACTATTTGTGTATAAGACTCTTAAGGTTTGTATTTGTCCCAGAACATAATTTTAAGAAGGCTGTGGTCTAGATTTTGGGAAAGAGAGCAATTCTTGCAACTGAAAGCTAAAATGGCTCTTTTCCCCCTTTCTTCAGCTTCAAGTGAGTGAGCTATATCTGCATTTCAAAGATTTACATCTCCAAGAAACAGAAAGAATGCAGGTTTTTTCTTGAGTTTTAGAGTATATTTTACTATTTAAAACTTTCCTTCCTTTTCTTATTTTTATTGTCTAAAGTTTTACATATATCTCCTTTTCTCTCACTTTCTTTTCTTAAATACAGGACAAATTGTTCCTAATACCCTGGTCTTTTCTAATATGTATAAGCATTTGAGAGAAGGAATATGTGAAGTTTGGGGATTATTAAAATAAGTGAATTTTGACTTGCTACTAGAGTTTTAATTCTAGTCTTTGAGTCAAAGACAGTTGCTTCTATTAGCCCTTAAATATTGACCTCCAGCTGATCCATTTCCTGATTATTTTCAAGAAAGCCTGCAGACACTTTTGAAGAAAGGGGATTTTATTTTTGAGTTTTGTCTTCGATTTAATTTTAGTTGTTTCATTTTGTTAGGGAGTTTCTTTTATACTTTTTGTATCATTTTTTAAATTTGATCTTTCAATGGGTACTAATAAAACAGCTCTGTAGAAAAGCATTCCAATTTAAAAAAAATTCATTATCTGAGCATTGATGTATAGGATCTATACATCTCATTAGCGATTCAAATCAATAAGCATTTTTATGGCTGAAACAAAGATGCCAGAGATGTCCCACAAGAGAAAGGAAAACATGCAGCTTTAACAACACCCCAGAAAGTTTACTCCCAATATTTAGCCTAAGAAAGCAAAATCCTGTGCTGTGCAGACCACGAAAACAGTGCCTCAGATCTCAGATAGGAACGTGTGCTCCTTCCAGTCACTGACCTATTAATCCCTGACACTGAGCAGGTGCCAAATGGGACCTTCCCAGCACCAACAAAGCAACAGAGATTGAGATGGCCAAGTCTTCTCAGAGACTGGGATCCCTTATGACAAATTCTCCTGAGAGCTATCATGGTTGAATAGAGAGAGTGCCACTTGTGATTCTTGTGTCTCAAAACTCTACTATTTGACTAAAAGCACAATGGAACCCAGTAGGTGCACCTTCCAGATGGTAGAGACCCGGGAGAATATATGTATTAATCACTGCCCATAAAGCCAAGCTCTCAAGATATAAAACAAGGCAGACTGAACAACCGACAGAGATGAAACAATGGCAAAATAGAAAAGTGGCAACTGTAGATCCGAAAGGAGTTCTATGGAAAGTAACCTTCCAAGGATGATCTGATCTCAAATTCCTACCTGGGCACTCCTGGTTAGCAATCACAGCCCGGGCCTATAACTTCTTTACTGAAATGCTAAGGCAATCCCTGTCCATTATTCTTATGAATCTAAGTTAGCACACTTTTGCAATGCCAGAAGTAATACTCTTCCAGACACCTGGCAGGTGTAACTACCCTCAAGGGAGCATATAATCTTGTTAACTGCACTGCACCTTGCTTTCTCCCACATTCACGTAAGCTTCTTTACTTCTCTCCTGAATTCCTAAGCTATAAAAGAAACTGCAAAACTGTCATTGATCCCTGGCAATGGTCAGTTTGGCTCAAATAAGTTATTATAAAAATTCTCTACAGGTTTGGTCATTTCTTATGTTAACACCATCTTTGGGAGGAAAAGATCGATAGAATCAATCCATGAGGGCTTGATCCCCAGTGGGGACATGCAGGAGGCAGCCTATCAGTGATTCTCTCAGCATTGATGTTTCTATCTCTCTCTCTCTTTCCCTTCCTTTCTGAAATAAATATTTTTTTTAAAAAAAAGAAGATCAATAAAGTCAGAGGATGCATTTACCAAGTTTACCAGAATCACTATGCCCAAGGAACTAATGGCTAATATAAATTCAGGAAGAGAGAAAAGGATTCTCACTACTCTCATTTGCATTAGACCCTGTAAGTACAATAGCTATCTGGAGGACTAACATGTTCTTACCTTCCACCAGTACATCCCAGCCAAAGGCAAATGGTGTGTAGCCAAAGAAGTTAATCCTTCTGACTATGCCACTGTCAGGAGAATTATTTTCTTTTTCTGCCTTTCTAGGTTCTGGGTTACCTAAGAATTAATTTGACATAAAACATTAGCAAGACAAAAGCACCTTTAATTTAATGTGTGTAGAGGCCTCATATAAATGGGACCTAAAGATATGACCAAAGAAGGAAACTTTTATACATTCTAGACAAAGAAACCATATATTCATGATGCAAGGATAATACAAAGAAACTTAGACTTGAATGTTTAATTAGTGAAAAATCTAAGCAGAGTTTGTTTATATAGCCCTCTTTGCCCTGAATTCCCTGTTTATGATGATTTGGGACCCTTCTCCTCCTCCTCTTCTTTCTTTTTCAAAGTGATAATTATTTTTCTCTTTACATTGCTGAGTAGTCCTCCATTTACCATTGATGTGATTGGACACCTCTGGGATACTAAAATTTCATACAGAAATGGGTCTATTTTATGTATAAATGTGTGTACTCTTGATCAAATACTGCATTACATTAATTCTTATAACTTTATAATTATATTTTTAATGTAGGAAAGCATGTTCCTCAGGTTATTTTTTCTTATGAACTATACTATAATTTTTAGACTATTTGCCTATATTTACATATTTTTAAGCTAGCCTGTGAAAATTATCAAGAAATAATCTATTGATTTTGAATGCAATTACATTAAGTAAAAAAGTAAAATAATGAAAAAAATCTATCTTCATGATATTAGTGTTACAATCAAAGGACATGGTATAGCTTTCTTTTAGTTAGGATTATTTAATGCATTTGAATAAATTCTTATAATTTAATTCATAGAATATCAAATAATTTAGAATTGCCGTTTGTTACTGGTACTTCACAGTTTTATGCCACTGTAAAAGATATATTTATAAAGTCACATTTTTGTTTGCTCATTTGTTAATAAAAGTTATTTTTATGTTGATTTTATATTCATCAAGTTCATAGATATTGTTTTCAATATTAAGCAGAATGTTACCTATGGCTCTATAGTTGTTCTTTTTTTTTGTTTAATATGTTTTTTATTGATTTTATTTTTTTAGAGACAGAGAGAGAGAGGGAGAGAGAGAGAGAGAGATATTGATGAGACTATGGAATGGCTGCCCCCTGCAGGCCTCATACTTGTCATGGAGCCTGCAACCCCGGCATGCATGTTGCCCTGACTGGGAATGGACCAGTGACCTTTTGGTGCATGGGGCAACTTTCAATCCACTGAGCCCATACTCACTGGGCTATAATTGTTCCTTTTTTAAAAGCTACTGTTAATATATTGGCAAGGTCTCCATCACCCCAGTGCTGCAGCCACTGCCAGTCACCACAGCCACCAAGGTGTTTTCATCATCATGACTCCAGTCCCTTCACCAAGAAAAAATGACAACTTTCTTTAGGCATTTTCAAGATGTGTCTTGCATAGGATATGCCTCCCTCCCTCCCTCCCTCCCTCCCTCCCTCCCTCCCTCTTTCTTTCTTTCTTTCTTTCTTTCTTTCTTTCTTTCTTTCTTTCTTTCTTTCTTTCTTTCTTTCTTTCTTTCTTTCTTTCTTTCTTTCTTATCCTCACCTGAGGTTATGTATCCATTGACTTTTAAAGAATGTGGAAGAGAAAAGGAAAGACAGAGGGCAACATCAAAGTGAGAGGAACACTTTGATTGGTTGCCTCCTGCATGAGCCTTTATCTGGGCCTTGGCTAAGGAGAAGCCTGCAACCTAGGTACATGCCCTTGATCAGAATCAAACCCAGACCCTGCTTTCTGCAGGCTGAGGCATTATCCACTGAGTCAAACTGGCCAGGTCAGGATATGACATTACTGAGCCCTCCAGCAGAAGACCTTCGTGTGTGCTGGAAAAATCCTAGATCACCAGAAGTGTGGTGGAAAAACCCTAAGTCACCTTTTTGGATTCTTATTACCCAAGTTACTAAGAATATTACCAATGGCATACAGGAAGCTTAGCCTATGTGCAGTCAGAAAAGATGTTTCCTCTATAGTTCACACCAATCACAGGTTGGACCCTGCCCAGGACTAAAGCCTCTGGCCGAAGTTTTAATCCTGGGCAGGGGCCCTCCAGCTCCCTCTGATCACTGGCTCTGCCCCTGCCCAGGCCAGAAGCCTCTTGGGCAGGAGCAGACCCCAGCTCCCTGCTATAGATCACAGGGGGTCTGCTCCTGCCCAGGCCTTACCTCACAGTGACCTGGGTGCCAGAATGTTCCTGGGACACAGGCACTGGGCGCCTATGTATGCAAATTATCTGCCATTTTGTTTGTGTTAATTTGCATAGTCACTCTGATTGGCTATGGGAGTAGTGAAGGTATGGTCAATTTACATATTTGTCTATTCTTAGGTAAGATGTTATATGGATAGCTTTTTAGTAAGATGCTTTAGTCGATTTTTATTTGTCATTATTGTAATTAAAATTAAATATTCTTTTTAATGTAGATTTTATATAACTTATAGTAAAATAACAGTTTAAAAGTCTAGCTACCTCCTGCTGTTAGAGAAAATTATTCTGGAACATTGAAGTCACACACACAAAAAAAGTCCTTCAATCATTCAAGCACAATAAATGCATTGAGACAGTTTTACACTTGTTTATTTGTTCTGGAAGTCATCCAAATTAACTTGTAATTCTAAATAACCATAGATGCCAATGCAAAGTAATTTGAAGTGACAACATATCAGTTTAAAGTGCAACCATAGCACTAGGTATTACAATTTGTGTATACCAGGTTCAATCAGGGCATTTCATTATGAGAGCTACTGATTTTCAGCATGAACAGAAACATTTACAAAATAAATTATTCCACCTAATGGACTAATAGGGATGATAATTTTTTTTTGTTTACAGGTAAGGCAAATGACCTCTTGTTTAATTGCTTTGTCATCAACTATCTGCTAATTATATCAACTAGCTTTCCCATGTATATATATTCATTTTTTAGAAGTAGATGGTAGAGCAAATATTATTTCTTCAAAAGTATTATGAATAAATTTCTTTTTATTAAAAATCCTTAATAATTTTAATTTTAAAATTTATTTTTATGCATTTTAACTAGAAATTTTTAGTTAGAAAGAATATGTTGTTAATGTAGTGCTCCAACCAAAATATGTATAAAACAAGTTTTCTTAGTCAATGGTTATTTAAAAGCATCAATTTTAATGAAGAAGAAACTTGTTTCAGAAATATTAAAGGTTTGTAAACACTCTAACTTTTTTGTTCATAATTAAAGAATATTCAACTAAAAACATATATAAAGAAATTTTTACTCCCCCCCTCCCACCTGAATTTAAAAGAAACATCAAAATTGTTTAAGATATATATTTATTATTATGCAATGAAAAGCTTACCATTCTTTAATCAATCAATAATTTTTTCTTCCAAATTTTAACCCCTAAATCTTCATTTATTTATTTTAGATTAATTGTTATTTAATTACACAAAAATTATATAAAAATAATAATGGAACTAATATTTGAATTTTTTAAAAGTACATGTTTTACTTATAAATATTTGTTATTTTATTACAAATCTGTGTTTTTCCACCTTATGATAAAAATGTACAAAACAGATGAAAACATTACTTATGTAAATTTTATTTACATACTATAGGCCCAGTGCATGAAATTTGTGCATGGGAAGAGTGGTGATCAGGTTTAATTAGGGCCTTTCTTCACTTGGCTGCCAGCTGCCGGCCAGGGCCTTCCTTCCCAGCTGCTGGTTACCAGCTTGTGCCTTCCTTCGTTCCGTGCCACCCCTTGGTGGTCAGCGCACATCATAGTGAGCAGTCAAACTCCTGGTTGGTCAAACTCCCAAGGGGACAATTTGCATATTAGCCTTTTATTACATAGGATTAGACTTAAATTAATCATATGAAAGCATATTTATTAATGAATATAAGCCATGTATTTTTTTTAGATACTACAAAGGTTTAAATGAATACATTGTTTATCAAAGAAAAAAGGTGATGTCATCCTTACAAATAAAAACAGCCACACACATGTTTCCTGAGGACGGAACAAAACTGAATATTTATTTAGCTATGCAATAAAAACATCATAGCTTGACCTTGTGATATAACTTATTATAAACATTTTCAAAGGTATATAGCTTATGTATACTTTTTTGACTATGAATAAAAATGCAACAATATAATTACATCTGATTACAAATTAAAAATTATATAGGGGAGAAACTAAGACAATGGCATAGGTAAACACCTAAACTGCTGCCTCACACAACAATTTCAAAACTACAACTAAAAGACAAAATAGACATCATCTAGAATCACAGGAAAGCTGGCTGAGTGGAAATTCTACAGCTAGAAGGAAAGAGAAAAGCACACTGAGATCAGAGGAGCTGCAGAAGACAGAGGTATAGGCACGTATGCACACACATGTGAGGAGAGGACTGGCAAATGAGTGTGCTGCTGGCTTTCTCAAGCGGGAGGGAGACAAAAGCTCCCAACTGCACTGAACTCCAGTTCCTGGAGAGACTCTGGGCACTCAGACTCACATGGGGTGAAACTGGTCTGTCAGGAAAGAGAAAAGCACACTGAGACTCAGGGGACCTGAGGAAGACAGAAGTACCAAAGCATGCATGGAGAGGGCAGGCAACTGAGTACGTGGCTGGCTTTTAAAAGCAGGAGGGAGATAAAAGCTCTCAACTGCACTGAACTCCAGTTCCAGGCAAGACTTTGGGGACCTAGATTCATTAGGGGAGAAACTGGATTGTTTGACAGCTTGAGGAACTCAAGGATAGCTTTCTCTCAGAGATGCTTGCAGCGATTACCACGGACACTGAGAAACAGCGGCTTATTAGGGCAGGGCTGACAGAAAACCAATGCTGTTGGCTCCATCCTGAGACTCTGCCCATCCAAGCTGAGCACAGAGGCTCTTCCAAGTCTTGTCTTATAAGGGTGTCTCCAACACAGAAGTTCTCCCAGTGTAGACATAGCTGATCCTCACAGCCAATTGTCCTGGAGATCAATTCCTTCCAATGATACCAACAACAATCAAGGTGTAACTACAACAAGACTGTGCACACAGCTCACAAAGGGTGCATCAAGAGTGTCCACCTCAGGTGACTGGGGAGGCTGACCCACTGGACCATATAGGAAACATAGCACACAAAGCTACCCTACCAACTCAGGGAAGCAGCAAAAATGTGGAGACAAAGAAACAGATCACAAATGAAAGAAATGGAGGAAAATAAACGATATAGAGTTCAAAACTATGGTTATAAGGCTTTTCAAGAATTTTCTAGAAAAGGCCGATAAATTTAGCGAGACCCTCAAGGACATAAAAAAGGACCAACTAGAAATTAAGCATACACTGACTGAAATAAAAAATATATAGAGACCCAACAGCAGACTAAAGGAACACAAGAATCAAGTCAAAGATTTAAAATACAAAGAAGCAAAAAATACCCAACTAGAAAAGCAAAAAGCAAAAAGAATCCAAAAATATGAAGATAGTGTAAGGAGCCTCTGGGACTACTTCAAGCATACCAACATCATAATTATGGGGGTGCCAGAATAAGAGAGAGAGCAAGATACTGAATACCTATTTGAAGAAATAATGGCTGAAAAATTTCCCCACCTGGTGAGAGAAATAGACTTACAAGTCCAGGAAGCACAGAGAACCCCAAACAAAAGGAATCCAAAGTGGACCACATCAAGACACATCATAATTAAAATCCCAAGAGCAAAAGAAAAAGAGAGAATATTAAAAGCAGCAAAAGAAAAACAGTTAGTTACCTGCAAGGGAGCACCCACACGACTGTCAGCTGATTTTTCAACAGAAACTATGCAGGCCAGGCAGAACTGGCAAGAAATATTCAATGAATAGCAAGAACCTACAACCAAAATTACTCTACCCAGCAAAGTTATCATTCAGAATTGAAGATCAGATAAAGAGCTTCACAGATAAGAAAAAGCAAAAGGAGTTCATCACCACCAAACTATTATTATATGAAATGCCGAAAGGTATTCTTTAAGAAGAGGAATAAGAAGAAAAAGATAAAAATTATGAACAACAAATACATATCTATCAACAAATGAATCTAAAAATCAAGTGAATAAAAAATCTGATGAACAGAATAAACTGGTGAATATAATTGAATCAAGGGCAAAGAAAAGGAGTGAACTGACAATTCTCAGCAGAAAAAGGGTGTGGGGGTGCAGGAAGAGACTAGACAAAAATCTTACACTTATGGATGAGGACAGTGGGTGTGTGGTAAGTGCATTGGGTGGGATGGGAACCAGGTGGAAGTGAGCTATGGGGGAAAAAATAGGAACAATTGTAATAATCTGAACAATAAATATTTATTAAATTAAAAAATCATATAAACAAAAATTTTTATTGTAGTATTAAATTTTTCAAAATTATGATGTCATTTTTGACATATTTATTTTTTATTAAAGTTTACATGAGCTACCAATTTCTTCACAAAGTATTCTTAAAATTTAACAAACCACTATTAAATGTGCTTTAAAAATAGTGTTGCATATATAACATTATCATTAAGAATAATATCCTGTCTAATAAAAGGGTAATATGCAAATTAACCATCACTCCATCACAAAGATGGCAGCACCCATAGGCACAAGATGGGGAGCCCAGTCTCCTCAGCCTTGTCAGAGTCCCCCAGTCCTTGTGGGGTGGCTGCTGATAGCAGGCAGCACGAGTAGCTTGGCAGAATAATTGCTTCATCCCACCCCAGCTGTGGAGAGCCCCTGCCAGTGAGCACAGGCGTGGAAGGGCCGGGGTGGGATGATTCCATTGTCACTGTGGCAATGAGGCAAGCTTCCTGCCCCAGTCATAGAGAGCCTCTGGGCAGTGGGCGTGGAGCAGCCACACCCCGTAGGGAACAGAGAACCACAGGGAGTGAGCCTAAGGCTGGAGAGGGTGCAGGTCGGGCTGAGGGACCCAGCCCTCATGCAAAAGTTTTGTGCACTAGGACTCTAATATGCTTATAAATATCTGTGTGTCTGCCTGTGTGTAGGTAATTGAATATTTAGTTTTTTTGCTATAATTTCCTTAACATTCAGTCTTTCCCCCCCCCCCCCCTTTCTGGGACTTTTAGAGAAATATTTCTATTTGATAAGAAAATAATTATCTGGAATGATTTTTAAATTAAAATTAATTTAATTTTACATTAGAAAAAACAACACTAACTTTTAGAGCAGTTCAAAGAAAATTGAGCAAATAGTTTTTAGATTGTACCCATATGCCTCCTGTATCATCTATGAAGTTTCTCCTATTATTAACATGTTGCATTACTATGGTTCATTTGTTTTATTTGATGAACCAATATGGATATAGCATTATCAACTAAGGTCTATAGTTTAGGTTAAGTTTTATTCTTTGTGTTATGAAGTTGTTTTTGACAAATGTATGAGGACACATTTTCATCATAGCAATATTATACTGAGATATTTCACTTCTCAAAAAATTTCCTGTGCCTTTTTTACCCACCTTCCACCTATATCCCTTTTCCTCCAACCCAAGACAACCACTGACCTTTTTACTATTAATAGTTTTGCCTTTTCCAGAATGCTATATAATTAGAATTAGACAATATATAACTTTTTCAGACTGGCTCCTTTAACTTAGGACTGCACTTAAATTTCCTTTCATAACTATATGAACCATTTATTTTAATATATAAACCAGAGACCTGTGCATGAATTCGTGCACAGGTGGGTTTCCTTGGCCTTGCTGGCAATCGGGGCTTATCGTGGCTGGCTGGTTGGGGGAGGGACTGTGGGAAGTTGGCTGGCCACAGGAGGTTGGCCCACTGGTGGAGGTTGGCTGTGGGAGCGCACTAACCACAAGGGGGCAGCTCCTGCATTGAGCATCTGCCCCCTGGTGGTCAGTGTGTGTCATAGCTACTGGCTGGTCATCTGGTTATAATGGTCACTTAGGCTTTTGTATATATAGATGTTTTATCATGTTGGTGTGTCAAAGGATAGTTGTACATTCATCCATTGACAAAAGTCTCAACTGTTTCCATTCTTTTAGAAAGCAGGTATAAAGCTGCTATAAACACTTGTATGTAGGTTTTGTGTGGAAATAGTTTTCAATTAATTTAGGTAAATATCTGAATGTATGGTTGCTAGATTATTTGGTTAGTCTATGTTAGAACTGCCAATCTCTTCTAAAGTGCATATACCATTTTGAATTTTCAAAAGCAATGAATAAAAGTTGTTGCCTAGACAGTGTTGCTCAGTGGTTGAGCATTCATCTATGCACCTGGATGTCACTAGTTCCATTATTGGTCAGGACACAAGAGGAGTGCTGGAGGCAGCTGATGGATATTGTTTCTCTCTCATGTTTCTATTTCTCTCTTCCTCTGCTTTCCAATTTATCTAAAAATTAATAAAAACATATTTTAGCCCTAGCTGGTTTGGCTCAGTGAATAGAGCATCAGCCTGCAGACTGAAGGGTCCCAAGTTAAATTATGGTCAAGGGCACATCCCCAGGTTGTGGGTTCAATCCGCAATAGGGGGTGTGCAGTAGGCAGCTGATCAATGATTCTCTCTCATCATTGATGTTTCTCTCTCTCCCTTTCCCTTATTCCCTAAAATCAGTAAAAATATATATAAAAAATGTTTAAAATCAAAACAAAAATAGTTGTTGTGGCTCTGCATTCTGATCAACATTTGGTGTTTCCATGTTTTAGATTTTAGCCATTCTAATAAGCATGTTGTCATATTTCATTGTTGTTTTACTTTGCAATTCCATAACGATTTGAGCATCTTTTCCCATGCATATTTCTCATCTGTGTATCCTTTTGGTAAAGTACCTGTTCAGATCTTTGCCCAGTTTTAAATTGGTTGTTTGTTTACTTATTGTTGAAATTTTTAGAAATCTTGGTATATTTAAGATACAAATCCTGCACCAGATATATGTCTTGCAAATATTTTCTCCCAATCTATGGCTTGTCTTTCATTCATTTAACAATGTATTTCAAAGCCCATAAGTTTTTAATTGAAATGAAGTCCAACTTATTAATTTCTCCTTTCATAAATCTTGCCTTTGGTAGTATATATAAAACTCATTGCCAGACTTAAGGTCATCTAGATTTTCTCCAATTTATGTTCTTCTGGGTTTTGCATTTCAAGTGCATGGTCCATTAGAGTTAGTTTTTGTGAAAAGTGTAACATCAGTATGTAGTTCAAATTCTTTTTTTTTTTTTTTTTTTTTTGGAAGTCCAATTGTTTCACTTCTATTTGTTGAAAAGACTACTCTTTCTCAGTTGAATTGCTTTTGTTCCTTTGTGAAAGATAAGTTAACTATATCTGTCTGAGTATATTTCTAGGCTCTCTATACTCTTTCTTTGATCTATTCATGCATTCTTTCACTGATTCCACACTATCTTGATTATAATAGCTCTCTACAAGTTTTGAAGTCAGGTAGTGTCAGTCCTCTGCTCTTGTTCTTTTTCTTTATTATCATATATGACTATTCTGGGTCATTAGTCTTTCTATATGCAATGTTTTATGTCATGTGCCAACTTAACTGGAATACGTGGTACTCAGACATTCAGTAAATCAATACTCTGGGTGTATCTATGAGTATGAGATTAACATTTGAATCAGTAGACTGAGTAAAACAAATTGCCCTCATAATGAGGGTGTACTTCAGCCAATCAATTGAAGATTTGAATAGGGCAAAAGACTGAGTAACTCCTCCCACCCGAATTAATGAGCTGGGACATTGGTAGTTTCTAGCCTTCAGATTCCTCTGAAACATCCAACCTTCTGGCTTTCAGAATGGAATTTGCACCATCAATTCTCAGGTTTTTGGACTTAGATTGAAAGTACACATTGGTTCTCTTGGGTCTCTAGCTAAACAGCTGCATATCCTGGGATTTGTCAACCTTCATAATCTCATGAATAAATTTCTTATAGTAAATATCTTCATATATATTAGTTGGAGCTTTCTATCAATAGATAGAAAGGACTCATAGGATGGATGGATGGATGGATAGATGATAGATAGATGATAGATGATAGATGATGGGTAGATAGATAGATAAATATTATAGATAGATAGATAAATATTATAGATAGATAGATAGTCTCCAATAGTGATATTTTGCATATCTCTATTGCTGAACCTTGGCATGAATTATTAGTAGTCTCTTCACTACTGAACATAGAATGACTATTGTCCTGAATGTAAGCATGATGTAAAGTTACTTCCGGAAACGCCATACCCAATTTGGAAATTCATTCTTAAAATTCAGTTTTGATAAACAAGGTATCTTTTAGAAGTGATGGCTATCTATAATCTTGATTTTTGGTGATAGCTTCACATGTGCATGCATATATCAAAACTCATCAAATTTTATACATTAAATGTGTTCAGTATTTTGAAAATCAATTATACCTCAATAAAATTTATGTAAATATATGTTCTTCTAGAATTACACTTGGTACCAATCTCTATTTGGCAGAACAGTGCTATATGTGTATGTATCTTGTATAATTATTGGAGAAAATCAATAGGCAAAAGTCTAAAGGAGATTTGAGAAATTAGGAGGAGTTACCAACAAGTTAATTTGAGAAGCAAATTAGACTCTAGTGGGGCCCTGACATGATAACTAGCATGTTAGATATTTGGGGTTTCATAACCAAATGTCTGATGATTAGCATGAGATACACAGTGTCAAAAATGGGAAGAGGTGGACTCAGAATTGAGGAGAGCAAAGGAAGTTGAGTCTACCAGTTCCTATGCTTTTATCTGTTACTACATTTAGTTACTATGTGCTCAGAGAACAATGGCTCCTGCTTCACTTTGCCTCCAAATCTAACATAAGAACATCAAGCCTAGTTTGACCCTTAATCTTAAAGGAAGAGGATTCTGGGAAATGTATTATGAGTATAACATAGTTGACAATAGAACAATCTAGAGTAGGAAGTAATAAACATATTTGAAAGATAAAAGCAATAGAATGATTTGGTTGATTAAAGGTGAAGTGAGAGAGAAAAATAAGACTAAAGGATAATTCCAATAATTTTGATTGAACAATTAAAGATTAGTGCCCCCCCCTTAGATAAGAAGCAAATATTGTGGTAAGATAATTGAGGGGAAACAAGAGTCAAATTTTGGAAGTATTGTGTTTGAAAAATCTACTATATATTAAATGTTAGATGTGTAATAAATATTTCAATTAATAAATTTAGAATTTAGGAGAGATTTTGAGTTTTAAACTTTGTATTCTTCAACCTTCTGACAATATGTAGAGCCAGTAAAATAGATGAGACAATCAACATTATAAGTATGGACATGAAGAACCCTCCCACAGTAAAACATTACAGGGTTTGGAAGAACACAAGTTTTATCAGGGCAAAGAAAGGTGAGAGCAATTGATCAATGAATTAAAAAAAAATAATCCAGAGAATGTGTCTTGGAAGTCATATAAAGAATAGGTGATGATAGAAATAGTACACTGGCTTGATGAAAAGCAGCTATAAAGTTATATTTGTCACCATTTCTTGTTAGAGGCCAACTCTTGCTCCCTGGAAATGATTCTCTACCAATCTTGCCTCCACAGTCTGATTCCACTTTTAATATGCTTAATAAATGGCTGTTTTTTTTCTTTACCTCACTAGCTCTTTCAGCCTGTTTCCTGCCTGAAGAAATACGGGAGCCCAGAGTGTTTTTTTTTTGTTGTTGGTTTTTTTTTTTGTTGTTGTTTTTTTTTTTGTGTGTGTGTGTGTGTGTGTGTATGTGGGTGTTTTAAATGTTGGTATTCTAATTTTTCTTTCAATTCAAGCTGGTCAAAACCTTCTTATGTATGAAATTATATATAATCTGCTCTATTATGCAAAGACCTACTCTACTTTCTTTGCAAGACAGAACCTCCCCTACATGCATTTGAGTGTTATAAAGTTGTGGCAGCTATCTTTAAGATTATTAGGTGTTCATTGTCTACATGCAAGGCTATTGGGTCTTAATATGCGTAATGCCCCTCCTACCATTCATTTCTTCTAAGATCTAAACAGTTTGGTGATGTCATAGATGGCATAAATGGTGATGGGAAAAAATTTTTAAAATATGTAATTGTAAAAAAAATAAATAAATACATAAATAAAAGTTAATTTTTTAAATATATTTTAAAAGATCTTAAGGTCACATTTTTGGATATTGTCATTCTTTTACCTGTTTTACAGTGTTGCCCTGAATACTGAACATTTGTTCTGAATCCATTCCTTAAGTGATAACATTTCTTTTTTTTCTTGAGGTAACTAAGAATAAGAAACCTTTTTTTTTTTTTTAACTAAAAGTTCTTGTTCATTTAGATCTCCTCTAAATTCTGCTTGGACACTGAAAGTTTTTTCTTAGCTCACTTTTCTTCATCTATACCTTATCACAAGCAAGAAAATAGAATTCTTTGTTACATTTAACACCCAACACAGGTTCCATCTAGCTAAATCCCCCTATTAATTACTTATATTTTCTATCAATATTTCCCATGTCGCACCTGCAATGGTTTCACTAATATTGCTGCCACTAGATAATAAGGGGCCCATTTTCTCCAGCATCACTGAAAGTTTCCTTGAGGCCCTTACACTTTCAGTCTGGATTGAGGTACCAAAGCCAACGTGACTTATTAGACGTTTTATGAAAGCACCATTGTACTTGTGACATGTTCACATTATTCATTGCTACATTTAAGAAATACATACAACTTTAGTGAATTACAACAACAACCTTTCTGTCTTTCTTGATGTCAACTTGGTTAACTCAGTGGAAGTTAGCTGGCATCTGGGGTGGGGGTGGAAGTGGTTTCTAAGATGTACTTAGTCACATGTCCAGTGCCCTGAGAAAAGCTGGCGGTCTAAGGGGGTGGGGGTGGGGAGTGCCCCTCTCTTCATGTAATCTTAGGACTTGCACAAGGCAGCTAAACTTCTTTCCTAGGAACCATGATATAGGCCACACATTTTTTTCATGGCCTCATCTTAAATGTCCTAGATTGTCATCCCACCATAGTGTATTTGTCAAGTAAATCCAAAATCAAGGGAAGGAGAATTCAACTTGGTCTCTAAATAGATGAGCCAACAAAGGATTTATGGTCTTCCTTAAATTACTTAAATTTACCATTAAATTTTCTAGTTCTGTCATACTTATTCTTTCCATAACTTCTGTCATTATTCAGCATTTGTGCTTCGTTTGTATTTTTGTTTTTTAACTCTTCGCTTATTTCTAAAATGTAGTACTTTTTTAGTTTTCTTCATAGCAGTCTTAACTTTTAGTTGTGGTTTGTTTCTTATTTACCCCTTTTTGTTTGACCTTTTCTCAGTATTTCCTCTAAATGTAATCTAAACTTATATCATCCAAATAAGTATCACCAGTTTAGAGGGTGTTCACTTTTGACCTATTCATCCTGTTGTACATTTCTATTTAGTTGGCCTGCAGATACCTCAAACTTAACATGTCCAATATAGAAAATTCATTTATCCCTGCTCTTGATGTTAGTTTTCTACTTTAGTGAATAGAATACCATCCAATGAATGCTTCCCAGAGAAGACATTATTTCTCTTCCAATTCCTTTCCCTCCCAATCCAAAGGATAAAACAGTTCTCCCATTCTTCTCTTTTGTATATTTTTCCTAAATTAATCCAAGTTTTTTCTGTTCACATTGTTAGTTTATTAGACTAGACCAATATAAATTTTTGTTTGCATTACTGCTACCCCCTCTTAATTATTATTTTACTAGAGGCCCAGTGCATGAATTTGTGCAAGTGCCAAGTAACTGCAGCTTGGCAGCTCCTGCATTGAGCGTCTGCACCCCGGTGGTCAGTGAGCATCATAACTACCAGTCAGATGATAGAATAGTTGCTTAAGCATATATATATTTCCACCTAAACCACTTTCTAAAATACACATTAAGCAAATCATTTGAAATTCAAATCATATCAAGTTTTACTTACATTAAAACAAAAAATCTAAAGGCTCCCCCTTGCTTTTTTTAATGAGGTCCTAAGTCCTTGACAGAGCTTACAGTATATGGCCCTGAGCAATGTGGCCCATGCTTATCTTGCCAACCTCATTTGTTGTGTTTGACAAATCAACACTACAAGTAATCTTTTACTCACACAACTCAAATGTCTTTTATTTCCAGAATGATTCTGTATTTCCTTTTATGTCATGTTTTGCACAAAATGTTCTTTTTACTGTTACTCTCACTTCCATCCATGATTCATTCATCTTGCCTATTTTCACTCACTGTGGAAGAATCATTTACTTTCAGCAGCCATATATAACACCCCCAGGTGAAGATGACAAACATTTTCATGTACTTTTATAATAAGCCAGACTTTATCAAAATGCTTCATCATACACTATTTTAATTGAATTTTCCACTACACCATACGTTTTGTAAGGGAAGGCATGTTTTCTGTTATTTTATGCAACTGCTAATACTGTATCATTTACTTAGTTGCCTCCCATAAACTATTTCATGAATATATATATATATATATATATATATAAATGTAGACACAAATTATATAAATTCTTGTGTAATATATTAATATTAGACAAAATAAATGATCAGAAGAAGATGTATTGCAAGGGAAATAAAGATATATTTCATAACAACAAAAGATTCAATTTCTTTGAGTATTTAAAAATGTTATTAAATATTTAAATCATAATAATATATACAAGATATAAATGATTATTATACTCAACTGAATAAAACTTAGACTTTCATTAAAACTACTAGGAAGAAGTAAGTGATTTGTACAGTCACTATGGGACAGAAGCTACCACCTGCCTGGGTTTTTTAAAAATGTGAATCTCAGTTACATAATGTTAGAAAAAGCCCTGGCCTGTGTGGCTCAGTTGACTGAGCACCGTCCTGTGCACAGAAAGGTCACCAGCTCTATTCCCAGTCAGGTCACATACCCAAGTTGCTGGTTTGGTCCCTGACAGAGGTGTGAGGGGGAGGCAACTAATCAATGTTCCTTTCTCTTTCTCCCTCTAAAATCAATGAAGCATATTTTAAAGAAAAAGAATGGCGGAAAACAACAGATGGAGACAGATTTAGTCAACATTAACATTTTAAAGTAAAAATAGTTGTAATTAATAATAATAAAAATATATATAATAAAAAATAAAGTGCCTTGAATGCCATGTTTGCTGAAACTGCATTTCTAGTTTCCAGAAGAGAAGGACTAACTGGCACTTAGTGTTGAATTGTGGGAAACAACTGGCCATAACTTCTGAGAGTCTAAAAGCCAACATCTGAGAATTAAGTGGACACATAGCTGATATATTTTCCTAGTCTTTCATTTGTGTTTTAACTTTGGAAATTTTTTTGGTCATTATTTGTTTTTCTTGATTGAGCTTTCATTGAAAACCTAGATTAAGTTGTACTTTCCAATTATTTTGGTAATATATCCTAAATACATTGCAGTTTTATAAATTTATTCACAAATTATAATTTAAATATATATTCTTCCTAGGTAAGTTATGTTTTCTTCTTGCCAAAACAAATGGAATTCTTTTCAAATTATATATCATGCTTTCTGAATGATTATTGCTAGTTTGATAAAAACTTATATTTTGTGTGCTGGTCTATGAAGAAATGATACATAATTCCCTTGCTGCATTATTTTTAATAGATTCTCTATATAAACAAATATATTTAGTAAGTTTAGCTAAATGTAATTGCTTAATGCATTATTTATAACTTTTTAACCATGTCAAGTATATATGGTTTTTTAAATACTTCTTTTTATTTTTTACTTTAGTATTCTAGTATGCCTTTGAAAAAAATTTTGGATCATATTTTCTCTTTTCTACTCACAAAAGAATTGTTATATGCTACAAATGCTTTTGTACAATTTTCCCATATATTATGTAGTTTTAATAGAGTCTCTATATAGGCAAACATATATATGGTGTTCCCCAAAAATGAATACAAACACTTTGAGTAATTATAAAAGTAGTGTTCATTAAAATACATTTCACTTTCAAAATTGAGCTATCAGCTGTTAAAGGGTATACTCATTTTTTGGAACACCCTGTATATAATACACTAGTATATATGCTTTTAAAGATATTGGTTTTATATCAGCAAAAGAAGGAAATATCAACTATAGCTTAATTTTAAAGATTCTTATTCTTTAATATTTAAGTCACTTAAAAATCATCCTGCACTTCATATTTCTATCTGTTTTCAAAATTATTTATATAAATGTGTCAGGGCACTTAAAAATAGTAACCATATATGTATTTACTTTGCACTGTGATTTTTAACATTCTTAGTCTCCCTTTACTTTCTTCTTACTCCCCTTTCTTTCCTTGCTTATTTTTCTAGAGATGTATCCGAAGGTAAAAATCACAGGTCTGTGCACTCAATTTCTGGAAACTGCCTGTGCAGAGAATGGAATCAGTGAATAGGTCAGGGGTACTCTGTAATTGACCACTGTTAAGGGAAGTAGCTGAAAATTACATTTTTGCTGTTCTGGAAATATCAAGAAAGAGGGCAGGTAAAGTAGGTATTGCATCCAAGAAATAAGTATTGCTAAATCAGGCTGTGTGGCTGACTTTTCTGTGTTAGTTCTGTACTTACATTTCTGTTCTTGGCATATGCCGGTAATCCCAAAAGACCTTACTTAAATAAAAACAAATCACACAAAAAACCACTATAGATCATAGAGAATGGCTATTGCAAGTAGAATATACAGGGTAAGGCTAAAGTAGGTATACAGTTGTTTGCATAGAAAATAATACAATAATTAACAAATAATAATATAAGAATAAACTCTTGTATTTGTGTACTCACAACTACACCTCCTTTTGTTACACCCTGTTTTTAAACACAGGGACTGGCATGCACCTTAAAATGACTTGGTCAAAAAATAAGGACTTACCAAGAATAAAAGTCTTTGGAAAGCTCATTTCTAACCATCTCCCCCAACTTTTGTCTTTATTTTTTTCTGTTTGTAAAAACATTTTTTAAAAATTAATTAATTAATAATTAATTAATTTATTTATTTATTTTACTAGCAGAAGAACCAAAATAAGTATCTGACACCAGGAATGTGCCATGGCCTCCAAAGAAGACTTTTTGGATGAGAGTCATGCCCTTTTAGGTACCGCAACGATTTTCTTACAGGGGAAGTGCAACTTGATGTGTTGGGTGTGCCAGAGCTAAAATTCAAATTGCCAGTGCCTTCTTAGGCATTACCCTGGACTCTGGAAAAACGGAGCAATTTCATATAAGCAATGAGGAAACTTTTTAGTATATCTAAAATCCTACATAATGAAACTCTAATATGGAAATCCACCAAACAGTGGAATGATCAGTTACTATGACATGCACTGGCCATCAGGGGACAGACGCTCAATGCAGGAGCTGCCCCTGGTGGTCAGTGCACTTCCACAGGGGGAGCATCCCTCAGCCAGAAGCCAGGTGGTGGCGGGAACCTCTCCTGCCTCTGTTGCAGGCGGGTCATAAGGAGCAAGGACTGCAGCAGGCTGCAGGCTGGGCTAAAGGACCCCCCCCCCCTCCTCCAATGCACAAAATTTTGTGCACTGGGCCTCTAGTATAATTATAATTAAGCTTATCAACTGACAAATTTATATGTTTGAAATGGTTTATTTTTAGTCTTCCAGACAGAGTATCCTAATTTGTAGAATTTATCACTGTAGCTGTGTGAATATGTTGCTTTGTCTTTTTAATTTTTTCTCATGGCATTTGTGTTTTGTAAGGTATAACCAAATGTCTTCAAAAGCTGCTGTTTAAGGAAATTTGGAGGATAAATTAATGCAAAATAAGAAAAAGAAAGTTTTGGGCACAGAATACTCCCTTATGTAAGGTGTCATAATGAAGAGGGGGAAGGAAGAAGATAAAGTTATTTGGGGCATGTATATGTGAAAGGTAGATAGTATTAGAGATAGAGATATAGACATAACTAGACCCTAGAGATGAATAAACATTCTGCTTTTTGAGGGAGAAGGGTGTGGCTATATGTCAGACATTTATCAGAAACAATCTAAATGCTTTGTTTTTACCAATACAACTATTAGAGCTGTTTGTAGGAAAATTTTAAAAAATGCAAAGAAGACCTTTGTACATGCATTGTGATATCCAACAGTCAGATATTTTCACTAGACACTATGAAAAGAATCTGATGGATGGATATAGTATGAGAAACAGAATATAACAGAATTTTTTAAAATCTATTCTGATACTATACCCTCTCTCTTTATCCTCTCTTGAAAGACAGACAGTAAAATTCCATGAAATCAGCTGATGGATCTGAACTGAGTAATAATGTATCCATCAGCCTTTACCAGTGTAACTGGTATCTCTAAGGTGGCTCAATGAAAACACGGCTTTATATGTACTATTTTAGATTTAATTTTAGTATTCAACTTAAATCTCTTCTTTTGAAAAGTAATATTAAAATAATAGATTTATTCGATTACAAATGTTTCCAGTATGCATGTCTTATATTATATGCTATCTGAAATTCAGCCTGTTTTAACTCAACATTTCATAACTTTATTTCCATTTTTGCCAATTCTAGGCCACTAAAAATCAATTCTACACACTACTTGCAAAAACCAGCCTCATTTACTTTCTGCAAATTCAGCTTCTGAGATGATCTTGCAGGTTTTTGTTCTCTGTTGTAAATGTTTTTCTTATAATGAATGATTTCATGTCTCTATTTTCTAAAATGATCAACACTCAGTATGTTTAAAAGACTATATTGGAAGAGAAATGCTTCAGAAAAAGGTTAGATATTTTTTAAAAGTTCCCTAAGACCTTCTTTTTGTTTTCTTTTTTTTTAATTTTTAAAATATATTTTATTGATTTTTTACAGAGAAGAAGGGAGAGAGAGAGAGAGAGCTAGAAACGTCGATGAGAGAGAAACATCGATCAACTGCCTCTTGCACATGCCCTACCAGGGATGTGCAGGCAATCAACGTACATGCCCCTGACCGGAATCGAACCTGGGACATTTCAGTCCGCAGACCGACGCTCTACCACTGAGCCAAACCGGTTTCGGGTCTTTTTGTTTTCTTACATTTGTTTGTGGTGATGGTGTCCAGGGTGAAATGTGACAATTGTACTGGAATGGTGTTCCCTGAGCAGGATGCAAAGGAGGCCCCTCAGGTTCTTGTCCAGGTGGATTCAAAGAATGAAGCCCTCCTTATTCTATGAATGTGTGTCCTCTGGCAGTCCCCTTATTCTGTGAATGTATACCTTCTGCAGCTCCCTTATTCTGTGAAAGTATGCCTTCTGCAGCTCTATTATTCTGTGAATGTATACCTTTTGCAGCTCCCAGCTTTGCAGCCCGGTGGTTCTCTCCCATGAGCCCCCTAATCCCTAAAACTTCCTAAACCTGCCTATTTTACTCCTAAAAACTCCTTTCAAGGGTGAAGCATTTGGGGGTTGGGAGTGGGGATGGAAATTACCAAAAGTAAATTGGTGATTCTAGGAGGAATATATAAACAGAGCATGCACTGACTTTTCTAAATGCTAGAGAGAAAGGGTGAGTGAGTGTCAGTCGCTAACTTTTGTAAAGTTGACGGGAAGTGGCAATGGAGGAATTCCAATGTCAATTGTCAGTCTGAGCCCTCTGCTGGTGAAAATTAAAAAAAAAAATAGAAAGAAGGCCTTTGTACATGCATGATGATGTCCAACAGAATTATGTGTGTAATTTTTTTCAACAATGTAAAAAACTCTTATTTCGCTGAGTTTTGAAAAAGCTAATAAAATGAATTCTTAGAAATTTACATTTAATTGATTGCTGAGTTATAAAAGTAAATATCTTTTGGGATATCTTTTGCTCAGTGCTATTGCTTCCAGGGAAGAATATTTGGATGAGCTTCAAGAACTTTTAGGGAATGCAGTATTTTATGCAAGAGATTGTAAGTGGCTGGACCACCACCTTAAATGCAAATGAATATATTTGTGGAAACAGAAAACCCTCTCTCGGTCATGCAGAAGAGCTGCTGACATTGAAGCACTTTTTAAATTATTATTATTTTAAATCTAGAGATTACCCTTTTTAAAATGTCAGACATTTAACAGAAACAATCTAAATGCTTTGTTTCCACAAATAAGACTATCAGAGCTGTTTGTAGAGAAGATGTGTGGTATAAAAATATTGGCTACTTTTCTGTGAATAAGGTTTTCAATGAGCTGCCTGTCCATTTACTATCTATTACCTGCATTTATATGAAAATCTGCTGAAACTGTTATTTATTACAGAATATCACTAGTTTTTTTTTTTGTTTTTTTTTTAATAGGGGAGTTGCTATTCAGCTGCAACATAAAATGTTTTGCTTCATGAAGCAAGTTCAGGTTTAGAATCAAACTCATTAAAAATTTCAAGAGTGTATTATGATAACAAACTAGAGGAGGAGAAATTGCCAGGTTTTACTGCTTGGAAAATTAGGGAGCAAGAATGATTGATGTAAGTCCCTATGGCCTTAAAAGATAAAACTAAGTTTGCATAAAACTAGGGTTATGCTGGTGGGTGGAAAAATAGTGAGTGCTATTACAAAGACAGGTGAATAGACAGAGATATACAGCTCAATATCCTAGAGCCATAATAGTAGTTACAAAATTATTTAACTCTTTTGTGACTAAGAGAACACAGAATTCATTGTTTAAGAGCAATATTAGATATATTATATTTTTTTAATTGAGAGAATGAATAAAGTTAATGTACATTTTGACGGGTATAATTTGGGTTGTTCCTTGCACATCCAAAACATTTACACAGTCAGAATTTTCAAAAAGGTGGTTTTATGCTTTCAGTATCCTGTATACTCACTGTATGCAGAGCCCGTTCTAGATTCGATGGTAGGCACACAGGACGCACAAAGGTTAAACAGAGCCAGGAAGAATTCCAAATGCAAAATATGATATACCATTCTGACAATTCAATTCAGAAAGTCTTGGAAATGAAACTTTTATATTGGAAGTAGTGAATTAAAGTAATTGAAAACTGAACATTCATCTAGTCTCATATATTTTTTTCTAACATGTGAGCCAAACAGACAAATAAAACAAGCTATCAAGACTGAAGAATTAGGATATGGTGACCATTTCACATAAGCAGTAAAATACATTTATTTTTATAGCCAGGCCTTTGCAAAAAAGGGATTCAGTGGCCTGCTAAATCTTTCTCCCAATTTCTCATCCTTGGCCATGAGGCCCACATGGGCTTTGTCCTTCATGGTAGAAGTGACTGGCAATGGAAAACATAAGAGTACTTCTTGGATAATGGCTCACTTGCTGCTGAATATGAAACTTCAGTTGTTTTAAAGGTGAGAAGCTCATCAACCAGTGCATTCCCACAATATTAACCCATAGTGGTCATGGTCTTTGCCAGGGCTTACTCGTCTAGTTTAACTTTTTCCCTAACTTCTGCTCTAAATCACCTCCTCTAGGACCTTTCTGTTCTCTTAAAAATCATTGAGAACCCCAACATCTTTTGTAGGTTTTATCTATTGAATTTACTGTATTCAAAGTGTTGTAACCATCTCCATTGTACACTGAGACTATGGGCCACTATCCCTTTTGGAAATGATGGAAGGTTAGAACTCCCTTGGGTCAGATCAGCAGCATTTACTTGGAAATAAATTTTTCCAGGTGTTAGACTTGGATAACAAGGGTTGATATGTGCAGAAATAGGAAATTTTGAAAAAATCAGAGGTCTCATGAAGTAGTAAATTTAAAAAATACAAACAAAATATTGCTTATGATTATTTAGCATAATTTAGGAAGTATTTGTGATTATTTGGAATTTTTATTGATTAGGTATATTGGACCTAGAAAACTGCTGATTAAAAATATTTTTATGACTATTCTCATCTTCCAGGAGTAGCTTTGTCAATATGGGTGTACAGATTCCCGTAAGCTATTCTTCCCAGTACTTTTTATCACACATGTAGACAAACACCACTGTTGCTGCGACTACTTCTACTATTCCTACTACTAATACTAACAATGAGCATTTATTGTTGCCCCACTCACGACCCACCACTCACTGTCATAAGTTCTTGTTATCTGACTCAACCACGAGAAGGTACCTCTTCCTTTGTCTTTTATAGAAGAAACTGAGCAACGTGGCCAAGAGGAGGAACCAGTAGGAATGAAGGTGGAAGGAGGCTTTCTTTCTACCGTCTCTCAGCGGATCTTATTAGTAGAATACATTGCTAATCTTCAGTTATATTGTACATAGAAATCAAGTATTTTCTTATTCACATATTTCAACTATTATATTTGGAAAATAATATCTGCTCCATCAATATAAAGAGTTTCTGAGGGGTGTACATTTTATATCTAGGGAATTCTTCTTGAAATTTAATAACATACATGGAGTCTTTATAAAATCATCTGAGAATGACTTTATATTGGGGGGCATTAAGTAAATGTATTTTTGTATGTCTTTAAACTTCTATTAGATTAATGTAAGCATCATCTGCCCCCACAAAATTAGAAATTCCCAACAATGAGTGATACAGAGTAATTCCTGTATTTACCAATTGTACCAACATAGTCTAAGCTTTGACAATGCTTGACTTAAACTTTGATTGATGAATCACCCACCTCAAAGAGGGCTGCTTCCAAAGCCACACTGCCAATGACAGGGCTAGATCAAGAGCCAGGCCAGCTTCTCCCACGGAGGCTCTTTTGTTTGAGAGATCTTGGTTGATTTCAGTAACTAACTATTTGGGTTACATGTCCTCTCCCCCGCCCCTCTAATACACTTTAACTTCCAATTTTATGCTTTAAATTCACCAATGCAGAATAAGCCTTGAAACTTAGGCATGCATCCTCAACCCCAATAAAAGCAGAACCCAGGCCTGTTGCTCTTTTCCTACCCAAGATCTCACTGTGCAGCCCTCAGGGTGCTCTGTAACTTTAAGGTCTTGTAAGTAAAAAACTTGTATGTTTTCAAAGTCTCCTGTTGGTTATTGCTGAAGAATGTCTTAGAATCATAATAAGATCCACCACAACATTGGTTATTGATAGACAGACTGGCCAGAAACACCAACACTTTAGGTTTCTGTCTTTCAAATATATGAGTGATTTTGTGTTAAACACAGGAATAACAGTACTGGATAAGTTAGCTGTATATGTAAGAGACAAGACCTAAAATAAAACCAATATAAAAATACATGTTTATTATTTTGACTAAGTTATAATATAAAAGTAAAATACTTTTTTCAATGAATAAAATTATACATACTTTCATATTACTGAAATGAAAAATAAAATTTAAATAATTTGTAAATGTTAACATTGATCATATCAAAATTGTTTTATGAATAAAAAAAATGAGGCTTATCCATTCAAAGTATTTTTTTAAGTTGATTCTTAGCCCTATTTTTAGTGAGGAAAATAAAAGTATGCATATATGAGTTAAGGTGTGCATGCTTGTACTCCTAAAATTGAGGAAGAATATCTAGTAATAATGTCCTCAGAGGAAATAAAGAATCTTTCTTTTTAAAATTATGATTTCTTAGACATTCAGAACTCAACTTGGTTTTGCATTTAATTATGGTTTTTCAGCCTTTCTCTGTATTTGAATCTTTTTAAGAATCCCAGCAAAGTCATATTGTGTATCAGAAAATATTCCATCTAATCAGTATATCTAAATTGGTTTTATATTGGTGTGAATAATCTGAAACAAGATTTTATTTTGTGTTAGTTATAGATAATTATGTAAAGCTAATTTAATTCCAGGACAAGAAGCATACGTTTTTTTTCTGCTGCAGGAGACACTGACAAATGAAGCCATAATCTCTGATTTTACTTACAAAGGTAGAATCTACAAACTGTAGACTCATTTTATAATATTATTTTCACAAAATTATGTGAAATATGAAAAGGCATTTTTAAGGTACTTTCATAAATTCTGTAGGTAAGTGTGCTCTCATTGAACTTACTACTTAATAGTTTCTTTGTATTATCTGTAATTTCCTATCCCACTTTACAAATTGTTTATTCTGGCTTTCTCATATATATATATATATATATATATATATATATATATATATATATGTATATATATAGTTGATTTTTTACAGAGAGGAAGTGAAAGGAATAGAGAGTTAGAAACATCAGTGAGAGAGAAACATCAATCAGCTGCCTCCTCCACTCTTCCTACTAGGGATGTGCCCGCAACCAAGGTAGATGCCCTTGACCAGAATCAAACCCGGGACCTTTTAGTCTGCAGGCCAACCCTCTATCTGAGCCAAACTGGCGAAGGCTATTCTGACTTTATCTTAGAGTCTGGATCTCCTGAATATCAGATAAAGAAGAAAATCTCATTTTTATTTTTGTAAGTTGTTTTAGATAATTAAACACAGAATTAAATCAAAATAATTTATGAAACAATAAATGGCAAACCCTACATGAATACTTTATTCAAAATAAATTAATTGATTAATATAAACATTAAAGCATTTAATACATTTCTTGTACCTCTCACATGTTTGGAAAATTAATTACATAGTGTCATATGTTTTGTGTAAAACTTTACTTAAAGAAGGTATGCTTCCATGCATAGCTTTTTGAGCAAAATTTGTGGTTTAAAACAAGTAAGTGCAATTTCTATGGAATCTCTATTTGTACAGATCACAGGTCAATGCTAAGGGTATATAGTAGAGAATAATACACTCCTCACAATTTAAAGTATTTTAGAGTGCAACTAGGAAGGCACAGATTTAATTCAACCAATTGTAATACAATATAAAATTTCAGAAATATTCTAAAGAATTCCAAGGCTCAATTACTGCTTGAAAGTCAGAAATAGCTTATTAGAGACACAGAATGTGAACTATATTTTGAAAACTAATGGAACTATGATAGAGATCTTCTAGACATGCATGTAGCTAAGCAGCTATTGCCAATATTTACTCACATGGGCTCAATCACTGAAAGGCATTTTACAAAATTATTCCTTTTATGAGACCAATTGTCATTCCCCACGTGACCTGACAAACAGGATGCTGATCATGGCGTCAGCATATATAACTTGAGAGAAAACATTATTTTTAGAGCATTATCATTCCTTTGTATTTCTCAAAACTTATTTTTAAAATTTAAAATGGGATAGTCATTAACTCATTCTAACTGTATAAGCCCCTGTGAGACAGGCATGCCACTTTTAGGTAATCCTGTGCAATTGGCAAGACCAATTGTAAAGAAGTGAAAACTGAGGCCATGAGACGTCTAAGTTCAACTAACTCTAAAGCACAGTCTTGGGAATTCAGGGCAGGTATTTTGACTCCTGGCCTAATCTCTTTTTACTGTACCGCATTGCCTCTTACACAGAGGCTTAGCATTTGGATACTATGTCCTGTTATTAAAGCGGCTCACCACACATCTTTTTCATGAGGTATAAAATAGGTGTAAGCCTCTCCAGGGAAACTCTTAACCTGGAAAGGAAGGCCATGAATCACAGGTGAAAGACAGCAGAACAATGTGACCTGCTGCTAATTTGCGGTGGTATTCATTTGGGTGGGATTTGACATTTCCGGGTGTATGTATATTTGTGATTGATATTTCATTCTTTAAAGCACAGCCTTTAAAACAGCTGTGAAATGTCAAGTTATTAATTTACTCATTGCAAAACGGAATGTTAGGAAACCGATTTACATCTTTCCAAATTCAGCCCTTGGGATACCAGGTTTTTGAGATCAGCACATCATGGAAAAGATTATCCCTATCAGCAGAACTATAAAAATTGCTTCTCAACCTTCAACTCTGTATACAATATAGGCAAAGCGATAAGAAAAGTGTTCTAGCCTAGTCACAAGAGATACAATAACATCAAAAGAGGTGTGTTTTGTAAGGCAGGGAGTCAGGTATAGGCCATTTTCCTTCTCATATCTTTTGTTGTGCTTTTGAGTCATTTTATAACTTGCAGAGGAATGTCTGAGGATGACAATTCAATAGACTCCTGCTTAACAAAGTAAGACTTTTTTTTTTTCGAGAGGAGAACTTCATTTTAAATAACATGTAAAGCCTATTTTATATAATAGATTGTCTCCCTGAAATATTTTCATTGATTTTCCCCCCCACAGATCGTTAACCTACCTGTAACCTTAAAAAATGAGTTAACATTAACAGACCACGCCTTAAGCATGCATTTTAAGATGCATGACACACTTACTTAACTTTTTTGAGCAAGTCCATAATTTAATGTTCAAATTCCATTGAAAGTTGCACTAGAGTTGAACCAACTTTTTAAAAATATGTTTGTATTGATTTCAGAGAGGAAAGGAGAGTGAGGGAGTTAGACACATCAATGATGGGAGAGAATCATTGAATGGCTGCCTACTACACATCGCACACCCAATCTGAGCATATGCCTTGACTAGGAATCAAAACATGACTTTCTGGTTCATAGGACAATGCTCAACCACTGGGTCACACTAGCCAGGGAAGATGCTTTTTTGTATTATTCCACTGTGTAAATGTACCACAGCTTTTTTATCCACTTATCTACTGACTAGAGGCCTGGTGCATGAAATTTGTGCATGGGGGAAAGAAAGGACAGGGGTGTGTGTGTCTGTCAGCTCAGCCTGCACCCTCTCCAATCTGGGACACCTCGAGGGATGTCCAACTGCCAGTTTAGGCCCAATCCTGGTGGGACATTTCTCTTACAATCCAGGACTGCTGGCTCCCAACTGCTCACCTGCCTGTGTGCCTGATTGCCCCTAACTGCTTCTGTCTGCCAGCCTGATAACCCTCTAACTACTCCCCTGCCAGCCTGTTTGCCCCTAACTGCCCTCCCCTGCAGTCCTGGTCACCCCCAACTGCCCCCTCCTGCATGCCTGGTCCCCCCTAATTGCTATGCCTTGCAGTCCTGATAATTCCCAACTACCCTCCCCTAACAGCCCCATCACCCCTAACTGCTCTCCCCTGCTGGCTATCTTATGGTGGCTATCTTGTGTCCATATGGGGGTGGCCATCTTGTGTACACATGGGGGCAGCCATCTTGTGTGTTGGAATTATGGTCAATTTGCATATTAGTTTTTTATTAGATAGAATGGGCAGTTGGGATGTTTACAGATCTTAACTATTGTAAATAATGCTGCTATGAACATAGAAGAACATATGTTATTTTTTATTGGTGTTTCTTAGAATATAGTCCTAGAAGAGGGGTCACTGGGTCACCTAGAAGTTCCATTTTTAACTTTTTGAGGAAACTGCACTGTTTTTCATTGTGGTTAAACCAGTCTGCATCCCCAGCAGCAGTGCACAAGGATTCGTTTTTCTCCACAGCATTGCCAGCACTTGTTGTTTGTTGATTTATTGATCATAACCATTTGGCAGGTGTGAAGTGGCATCTCACTGCCATTTTAATTTGCCCCTTATCAGATGTATCATTGGCAAATATGTTTTTCCATATCGTGAGTTTTCTCTACATTTTGTTGCTTATTTCCTTTTCTGTGCAGAAACTTTTTATTTTGATATAGTTCCATTTGTTTAAATTTTGAATAAAATGCATTAGTAAAAATTATAGTTCTTTGCTCTAGGAGCTTTGCATATCTTAAATAATTTATTCATCAAAATAATCTAATTGGGCTTCTGGCTGAGTTCATAGTCCAGGATGCCTGCTAGGGGAAGAACAGTATGGTGAAAATACATTAGAGTTTCATAAACATCTTGCTCTTTTTACAAGGCAGTTGATTAGCATGTCTGCTCACTAAATTGATCAGCTCAGCTCAGAAGTAAAAGGATGTGTCATTCCTGCAAGCCTAGATATCCTCTCTCTTCCCTGCACCTCCATCCTTTCCAGGTGAAGGAGGCTCCTGCAATGAATCCAGAGCAGAAATTTCCCAGAAACCTCTGCTAGAAATTATCAAAAGCAAACATGAGGATACTGTCCCATCTTTTCTACCCCAGGAGACTCCACACTAAGCCTCCCTTAAAAGGAAATCAGGCCAGCCCCTGGGGCACACTTGCTCTGATGCATGGTCAGGACAACCCAGGGAAGTTTCCAGATGCTCTGGTGGAGTCTGCTGACAGTTTCCCAAGGGTGACTCAAAACTCCATGCGGAGAAGCAGGCTGGGAAGGAGAGCCTGTGCTTTCCTGTCCTTCCTCCTGTCATTCCAGGAGGCCCTGGGAACAGGATGCAAGGCGCTCTCTCCAGCCAGTCCTGATCCTGCTTCCTGCTGCACGAGGAACAGCGGCCATCAGATAACATGTGAGTTGCTGGGAGCACCATGTTCCCATTCGGAGACTGGAGCCTGGCAACAGCCCGCCCAACCACTGTCCTGGCCTTTCAAATGGTCTGAATAATGTATTCCTCTCTCATCCATATCCCTCTGTCCTATGAATAATCTGTCCTATGAATAGTCTGCATTTCAGCTCCTCTTAGTAGGAGTTCAACAAATGTTTAATGAAATGAACTTTAAAACAAAGAAATTAAAAATAAATAATAATTTAATTGGTTAGAAATAAGTATTTTCCCTATTTTTTTTAAATCTCAGGACATAAATATTTTTATATAAATTTTATTTATCTTTCTTTTTAAATGTGAATAAATCTTATTTTAGTATTAACTTTTGTCAAGTAAGGTAACTTGATAATAAATATTTATTTCTAACATAAAACAACAGAAAAGACCTAGATAACATTAAAAAAGAAACTTCAAAGAATTCAATTATATATTCAACTAATACCAGTTTATATCAAATTGTTTAAGTGAATTTAGCAAGGTTGCAGGTTTCAAGATCAATATAGCAACAAAAATATCTAATGTTATATATGCAACAAAAGCTAGAAGCCAAAATATAACACAACCATTTAGCATCAACATATGTGTAAGACATTAAAGAAATACTTAAATTCATGGAGAGATGTACCACACCCATCACTTGTAAAATTTGGTATTAAGATGTCACCAATTGATATATAGATTCACTCTAAGTTACAATAAAATTCCCATTATGTTTGTTCTGAATATTTATAAAGAATCTCTAATATTTCATGGAGATATTTAAAAAACAAAGACAGTTCTGAAGAATGAAACTGAAAATTTTTCTTTCTCTACATATATGTGGAGGAAGCAGAAGTGAATAATACAGGAATAGATGTCTATGGATGAATGTCATCAGGATAACATTAAGGCAAAGAAGTCATGTACAAATGCATATGTATTGTTAATGTTATTTCAATACATGCTAAACTAATCTATGATTGAACTAATACAAAGGATTGAATTGTAAAATTAAACATGCTAATGAGATCTTATAAAAAAAATAAAAATATTAAAAAAAAAACTAGAGGCCCAGTGCACAAATTCATGCACTGGCAGGTCCCTTAGCCTAGCCTGCAGCTCTTGCAATTCAGGACCTCTCCGTGATCAAGCTGAAAATGACATCACCCGACGGATGTTGTAGTACACAAAGTTGCAGGTGGGCCAGGAAGGAACCCAAGCTAGTGCCTGGGGCCATGCCAGTCCCACTCATCCTGGCTCTGCTGCGCCTGCCACTGCCACTTGGTAACACACTGCCACAGAGTGGGGGAGGCTCAGAGTTTGGCACCCATCAGTCAGCTGAGTGGCACTCCCACTGTGAGAGTGCACTGACCACCAGGGACAGCCCCTGAGTTAATACCAACAATTCAATATTTGTGAAAAGTGGCTACAGCATTTGGACAGGTTCAAGCCTTGGCTTAATGAGAGGGCACGATCCTCTTGTGGCAAAGCCACATGGAGGACCCAGAACAATTATTGCCAAAGGCCATAGTTGTAAGCTTGACCTTATGGTCCAAACCTGTGGTCCCATGTGGCTAAGAAATATAGGCTGTGGGAGGTGCAGCAAGTAAACAAAGATTGATCAGGTGCATGTAATTGAATAGATTTGAAGCCCACGAGAACATTGTAAACATCTTGATTACACCCTTACTTTGCTTCCAGAATCTGGTTATAAAATAAAGACTTGGCTTGCAGGCCGTGGCATTGTCTCTCTAATCAGAGGGCAGCATCTTACCTAGCCCCAGCTTTATTCTCTTGTCTGTCTTCTCTAATCCTTCACCATCACCCCACCCCCACTCAGGTTCACCCATGGCCATGTTGGCATGGCACAAATACTACCTTATGTTTTAATCAAATATACTTATTTCTGCTCTCAGTCTATTTGTATTTTACAAATTTTACACAATCTTCAGACTGCTACTAAATTTACCTTTATATTCATCACTTTACTGATCAAAAATGTCTTGATGCCTATAAAGAAGAAATATATATGCAAGATCATAAACATCTGTTAAGCTTTGCCAATAGGATACAAAAAAAAGAGATGCAATTTCTACCTAGCAATAGTAAAGCTAATTAGGCCCTGCCTAGGCTAGCGAACAATACAGTCAGAATGGCTGAAGGCGATCCCAAGAAGCCAAAAGGAAAGACGTCTGCTTATGCCTTCTTTGTGCAGACATGCAGAGAGGAGCATAAGAAGAAAAACCCAGAAGTTCCAGTAAATTTTGCAGAATTTTCTAAGAAGTGCTCTGCAAGGTGGAAGAGAAATTTAATTTGATGAAATGGCAAGATCAGATAAAGTACACTATGACTGGGAAATGAAAGGCTCATGGAACAGCTAAGGGAGGCAAGAAGAAGGACTCAAAAGGCCACCTTGTGGATTTTTCCTTTTCTGCTTGGAATTCTGCCCCAAGATCAAATTCACAAATCCTGGGATTTCTATTGGAGATGTGGCAAAGCAGCTGGGTGAGATGTGACATCACTTAAGTGACAGTGAAAAGCAGCCTTACAACGATAAAGTTGCAAAACTGAAGAAGTATGAGAAAGATGTCGCTGACTATAAATCTAAAGGCAAGTTTAATGGTGCAAAGGATCTTGCTAAAGTTGCCAGAAAAAAGGTGGAAGAAGAAGAGGTGAAAGAGGAGGAAGAAGAAGAAGAACAGGAGGAGGAGGAGGAGGAGGAGGAGGAGGAATAAAAAATCAGCTTATCTGTCTCTTTGTGAATAGTTCAGTGTAGGGGAATGCCGTAACTGACACAGCTTTTATTGGAGAGGTGTCTGTTGTCCTCGGTAGAATTAATTAATTATACAATTGGATCATGATCATATGTAGTCTCTCAAAGTGCTCTAGAAATTGTCAGTGGTTTACATGAAGTGGCCAGAGCACCCAGAAACTGTATCAAAGTTATACATATTCCCAAACATTTTTAAAATGACAAGGCTCTCATGTGCTCCTCACCCTGTGCACTTTGGTGTTGGTGTACAAGGCATCTAAAGATGTTTCTGGCATTTTCTCTCTCTTTTTTTGTAATCGGTAAGGTGGCGTTAACTATTTGGTTATTGGCTAGAAATCCTGAGTTCTCAACTGCACATATCTATAGTTTGTAAAAAGAACCAACAACCAAGACAAGCTCTTGATGCTCTTTGCTTGGCGTTGAGGCTGTGAGGAAGATGCCTTCTGGATGGGCCGTAGCTCAGGGCGTGCTCTGTGAGGCCGGACCTGTGGACACTGCAGAGGGCATCCATTTATGTAGCTTCAGGTTGTCTTGTTTTTGAAAATAGTGACATAGCATCCTGCCATTCCTAGCTGTGGAAAAAAGGGATCAGCTTGCATGAGAAGTATGTGGATCTTTTTTAGTTGTGTGCTAGTTTTAAACTGTTTTAAAAGAAACTACAACTCTTCACTGTCCAAGTGAAGAGTCACTGCATCAATGAAAGTTCAAGAACCTTCTGTACTAAAACACAATTTGAAACGTTGTGTTATTTTGTGTGTGTTGAGAATGCTGGAATGTTTTTGAAGTTAAGTAGAAACCGTATTACATTAAAAAAAATAAAGCAAATTAATGAAATAATTATAAAATATTCCTTTTATGATTTAGTATGTAATTAAACCAAGCTTTATATATTTGTATGATTTGGTACCTTATTCACTACTGTATATTATCTATAAAGGGGTTTATCTGTTTTCTCTTTAGAGCTTTTCAATAAAATCTATCTTTTAATATTTTATTATTAAAGTATCTAGATAGCTTGTGGATTTTGTTTGGGGGGGGGGGGAGCCCTGGTTGGTGTGGCTCAGTAGTGGAGTGCTGACATATGCACCGAAGGATTGCCAAGTTTGATTCCAGGTTAAGGGCATGAACCTGGGTTGCAGATCTGTTCCCCAGATACAGGAGCCAGCCAATAGATGTGTCTCTCTCACATTCTCTCTCTCTTCTCTCTCTCTCTCTCTCTCTCTCTCTCTCTCTCTCTCTCTCTCTCTCTCTTTCTCTCTCTCTCTCTTTCTCTCTCTCTCATCTTTCTCTCTCTTCCCCCCCCCCTCTCTCTTTCTCTCTTTCTCATCTTTCTCTCTCTTTCCCCTTCTCTCCCTCCCACTCTCTCTAAAAATCAATGGGAAAATATATTCTCAGGTGAGGACTAACAAAAACAAACAAAAAAGCATGGCAGTTTGGTTCTCTTCTTTTTCTTAGGTATGGTTTGCTGGTAATCAGAAAAGAAATGGATTACAGGTCAGTAATTCATTTTAACTCCTCCCTCTCTACCAGTTGTACCAGAAGAAAGAATATTAGACCAGGAAGTGACACTGTAGAAGCTTCAAATGTCCTGGTAATATTCATATCTGAACTTATAATTGATATCTTTCTTAAGATATATTTATCTACTTTTTGAATTCATAAATTATACTAAGTTAAACTTCAATTTCCACTGGTATTGTTGCTTTATATATTTCTACTAGGTTCTCAGATTTCCAAGTGTTTTAGTTAAATATAACTGAGAAAAGATCTAGATATTTTGGCCTCTATTTTATGGGAGTTCCTTAAGTAGCAAGTAGAAAGGAAGAACATTTATTGCTTCCATAGTGCCTCTCTCTGTAATTTTATATTTCTTTGTGATTTGCCCCTTTTAATCCACATGGTAATCTCGTTGTAGTGGTTGTTGGCAGGATTTGGTTTCTCCTGGGCATTGGGGTGAGTATCCTCAGTTCTTGCAGGGTACTTCAGTTCCTTGCCATCTGGACTCCCGGTATGGCATCTGGCCAAATTTGCTTGGCTTCATTCATTCAAGAAATATTAGGTCTCAGAATCTGTGCAAAAAAGAGCTTCAAGAAATCCAGCAGTGAATGCTTCAGACCACTGCCTGAGATTAAGTGCAGCAGGCAGCCAACAACTGAGGTATAAAGTGGGATGGAGCTCAGGGAGGGAAGATGGACTGAGGGAAGGGCTGGAGGAAGTGGAGGGGCGCGTATGACAGGACAATGGGAAGATATTTCTCTAATAAAGATGATACAATTTTGTAAATAGGTATAAGCCAAGTTTACCAAAATCTTTCATTAATAATTTGATGAATTTTTAACTTATACTTCTATCGTTCAACGGGGCCTAACCTTGTGAGGGTTAAAACATGTGACTATTCAACTACTGGCAAATCTCAATAATAATGATAATTTACTTACATAAAGTCAGATACCTTAAAAATAATTATTTGAACCCTATAATAATAATAAAAAAAACTGTCTAAAGAGTTTTAGAGAGGTTCTTCTTCCCTCCTGCACATTAAATGGTCATAACAATAGTTGATAATTTCCAGAAGGATTCTTGCTAGTGAAAAAAAAATAAAGAAAGAAAAAATTGGGGCTCAGGCATTCAGATAAAATTTTCTCTAGAATAGTTACAGTGCTGTTGAAGACCAGCTTTCTTATTTCAAGCACAATACAATTTCAATATAGAAATAGATTTCTTTAAGAAGTAATTGACAATGTAAGACTGAGCTATTTGTTAAAAAATATCCCCCTAGTAGCCACATGTCTTGCTTAGAACAATTCAACACTTCTTAAGTATCAAGCTGCTCTTTCCCAGAGAAACATGAATCATAATATTGCTATTGAAAATGTTCGTTAAACTAAATGAGAGTGCAATTAGCTTCCAAAAAATCTTAAGTACTCCAATTTGCTGTCAAGATAAATTGTACATTTAAAATATGTTTATTAACTGTAGTGTGTTAAAACTTCTGGTTTTAGGAATATTTCCTATTACTTTTAAAGAATTTTATTTTAAAAACTAGGGGCCCAGTGCATGAGAATTCATGCACCTTGAAAGGAACTGTGGGCTGCTAGGCTATGGTAGGCACAGGGGCAGGTCTCAGCCCATCCTCTGTGCCCCTGTCTGAACCTTCCCACCACTGGCCCTGGTCCCCTGACTGCCAGCAGCCCTGCCCCCACCACTGTCTCTCCCATGCCATGCGCTGACAGTGCTGGCCCCACTCACACCTGCTAATGGCGTGGAGCAATTGGGGCAAGCACCAGCAGTGGGTGCGAGAAGGGCTGGAGCGAGCAGCAGGTGCGAGCAGCAGCTGCTGCCCCGATCACCCCTCAGGAGCAGGGGGAGGTGGAGAAGCCCTCAGGGACAATCAGGGCCAGCAGCTGCCACTCGTCCCTGCTGATGGCGCCATGCTATTGGAACCGGCACTGGGCACGAGCAGTGGGTGCAAGCGATGGCTCTGGCATGAGGCGCAGGTGTAAGCAGGGCCAGCACCAGCAGCAGGTGCAAGAGTCAGGTAAGACCTTGGTGTGTGGGACCAAAGAATTTTCAGTAACTACCAGAAGTTCACCCCGATGAAAGTGACCAGTGCCCTGCCTTGATCCGGTGCCTCTGCTCACCTGCTCCACCCTCTGCCACAGCCAGTGCCCACCATGCTCCACGCATGGCCCCTGGTGGTCAGCCCGCATCATAGCGACCAATTGTTCAGTTGTTTGGTTGTTCCACCATTTGTCTATTTGCATATTATCCTTCTATTACATAGGATGACCTCAAATGTAACTTTAAATCTAATGTCACAATGTATATTATAAGTATGTGGAAATATTAATATTTGTATTTAAATAAATGTTTTTCATGCTTCAAATTAAAAACTTAATTTGTGAAAAATGTTGAGCCCACCAAATCAAATCTATATGGCAACTGTACTAGGTTCTAGAGCTGTATCTTCATTGAGGCAAACTATATTTTCTATCTTGATTTTACAGTTTAAATAATTTCATGAAATAATTGGTCTTGATTTTCTCATCTTGGTTATAAGAATCATGTGTCAAAATTGCTTATTAAATTTAAGGAAAGTCTTCTGAATTTTAATTTCAGCAATATTGTAAAATTTTCATACCATAGACATCTAAATGGCTATACACGTGATTAAATTTAAAATATTTTTTTAATGTGTAAATGGCCTGAAAGAAATTATCTGAGAGCCAAAAAAGTCCTTGAACTCTGACATATGAAGATAAGAGAGCTCTGAATATGTAGTATATTACAAATATATATCTATGAATCAAAGTAGCTTAGAATTTTTATGCACAGGAAGATGATTAAAGCTAAATTTGAGGAAGTAGAAACTAAATCTCATAGCACACAGAAAATAGAAACAATGGGCAAACACAAAACACTGCATCTATGAAATATTCACATGTTTATTTCAGACATACCACTCTATGAAGAAAAAATAATTCCCTGAAATATTTTTGAAAATATGAGACTCTCCTGGTACAAGAAAAAGTCCTCTTTCTGAGCTTAAGATTTTATCTTTTGCTGTTTTCTACAGGATCCACTGATGATTATATCCATAGTATATTTTTGATGTAATTGTGAATATAAATATTCGATAGTTAGCATCCTGCTGCTGATATTTATGGGAACGCACTGCCAATGAATAACACATGTGGTGATTAATATATGTTTCTAGAAGAAATTCTTCACATGTAAAAGCAATTTCCATCTATTTACAGAGGTTTGGTCATTAATAATTCAAAGTTATTGGCTATTTTCACTTGTTCTGTTGTGATGAGCAAAATGCGTCACCATCAGATTGATCTTTTTGTTACCTTATGTGTGAAAATTATAGTTCCATCTTTCCTCTCACAAGTGTGCCCTTTTGGACACTCATCACATCATAGTTTCTTTATCTCATCATTAAGCATGGTTAATGTCTAAGATACCAAGTCTAATTGTCTTCATTGATGCAATATCTTCACACAACCTGCCCCCAGCAATTTTGAAGACAAGATGTCTTTCTGTTTGGTGGGGCACACCAGGGAGTGTTCTGGAAGTTCTTGCCCTGGTGATTTCCTCTGATTTCTGAGTGTGACCAGCCACCAATCATGCTGCCTGTCACTCTCTCTTCCTGGCAGTCATTCCCTGACCCCACCTGCCCTTCCCATCCTGGTGACCCCTATCTTTATTACTAAGGAGATGCATCTTTCTTTCTGCTTCTGGGCACAGCGAGGCTGGTGGAAAAAGCAAAGCACAACACTTTGCAGAGCCAACTAGTTTTCTGAAAGACACTGAAAGAAGGGTGTCCCCGGGTCCCCTGCTTCCCTTCTCCTGTCGGCCCCTCTCCGTTGGGAGAAGTTTCCTGTTAAAATAATTAAACAGGGCAGCCTTTAACGGAGGTGACTCTAATGTCTTGGTAGCCTGCACAGACACACCCAATCCTGACCCAGAGTCAATGTACTGGAATTCGGGGAAAGGAAACTGAAGACCAACCAGTCACAAACAGCCAGGAGGCTTTCCCATATGCAGAACTGCTTAAATGATAGCCAACCCAAAAATGGCCTTGTTTTCCTTTCACCTTCTCTACAAAAACCTAACCCCTGGTTCCTGGGGTGGAGGGCTCCGAACCCACTGCAGTCTGGCACTGCCAACTTTAAATCCGTGTCTGGTCAGCTAAACTCACAGATGTCAAGGTGCTCTGGTTGTGTCTTCAACACCTTCACTACTTGCCCCTTTTGCAGCGGTGCTTCTCACAGGTACGCTGGACTGCTGTATTTTCTCCTGAACAAATACATGTTGTTTTATATTTCAAGGATCCTTATAGTATTTTATTCCCCTGAAGATACTGCCCTGCCCCCCACCCACCACCCTCACCATGCCTGGCTTCCCCTGCCTGATAATTCCTGGGATTTGGATGAGGAACTGAGTTTTTCTCTGCCATCTGTACACAACACCAGCAGTTTGTTTGTTTGTTTTTTCATGTTTGTGGATTTTTTAATTCTTTTACGTAGCAAACATCTGCCATTGGCACAATTAATTCTAGACCTAATTTTTGAAACCTGATCTCCAAAATAGTGAGCTTCTTTTCTGATCAATGTCTTCAAAACAATCACCTTAGGAAAATTAAATATTTTGTTAAAATATATTCTTAAATACATAGTGTATTTGATTAGAAATCACAAATATAACTTATTACAAGAAAATGAAGAAAAAAAAGAGATGCCAAAATATATTTCCCAGCCTTTGGAGTGGAATCGACCAATGAGTTCCCTGATGTTGGGTTCATTTTGAGATTCAATGATTCCAAGAGCCTCTGCAGCAAATGAAACACTTGTGATCGATAGCCTCCAGCTGTTATGGGGTTTAGAGCTTGGTACTTCATTAATTCAGTTCTTCTGTGTGTTATCAGAAGAATTCTTCTATGGTGTTTTCCTACCTACTCCTTCCAAGAAAGCAGGTCTTTAGTGCGTTACTTACCCACAAACACATATTTAATTCTCAGAAATGAGAACACTACTGCTAAGACCATATAGTTAATTTAATTGTAGACTCTCACAAGTAGACACTTTTCCACATGATTACTTTCTTCTGACTTTTGGACACTCATCACATCTTAGTTTCTTTATCTCATCATTATCTCATCAACCATGAGTGTCCAACAGTCTTAGAAATTAACCATGCTTAATGATGAGATAAAGAAACTAAGATGTGATGAGTGTCCAAAAGTCTTTTGACTGTTGCTATTATCTTAATGATGAGATAAAGAAACTAAGATGTGATGAGTGTCCAACAGTCTTTTGACTGTTGCTATTATAATTTTATGTTCCTAAGAAGAACATAAATGGACATAAGACATATTTTCACGGGAGGGAGAAAACAAGGCAGAGAAGGCCATATAAGGCAGAGTATCTTCAACTTTTAAAATTTTATTCATTCCATTAAGAGGCACATTTGATTCAATGCCTGAAGGGAAATATGACAGTGAAGTGTCATAAAGTAAGACCTTGACCAGTGGCTCATGGGACTTTCTTTGTCATATGGAAAATTAGTCTTACCATGATATGCCAAGGAGGCTACTATTCTGAAATATGGGTAAATACAGCATGGGCTTATATCACTGTCATCAGCAGGGTCAGGGTTCTATCGTTTTCTTTTGTTCCCAGAGCAGTTCCCCTCCCAGGCTCCTGCAGTTTAAGAATAAAATAAAAGTTCAGCTTCGTGTCTTGGAGAGGAAGGGGAGAGGTAAGGCCTTGCGTGGTGAACACACAATACAGTGTACAGATGATTTGTTTGAAGAGGTTAATATTTTTCTTAGAGATTTAACAGAACTTTACGTATGCCTGACACACTTCACTTCTCTGTGCCCTCTGTACCCAACCCCTCAGGATGTATGCCCCTCTTGCTGCCTTTGGATGTCAAAGCCCATCTGCTCTAAATCAGCTGCAACCAAAAATACACCTCTTTGCTCTCTTTCTTATTTTAGCCCTCGCTTAACTGACATTGCTTCATGACTGTTAGGTCTGAAAACAGTTTGATTTTTAAAAATAAATAAAATCAAATTTGAAAAATGGGTGAAGTGACTTAATTCCAGAAAAAATGTAGGAAATAGTGTCAATACAAATCTATTATATACCAAGTTTTGAGCTCTATAGGAAATTGTTTTGCAGATGCTAGGAAGCTATCTTTTGAATTATATTATACAATTTACTGCATGGGGAAGATATAAAGGAGAAGTTTAGGGTACCACTTATCAAGATGGAGAAAGGAACAGTCAAATTTCATGAAATGCTTAATATTTTTCAAGGACCTAAGAGGCTTAATCTGTGGAATAAAAGCAGTAGGAAAAATGAAAATGGAATAAAAATTTCCACTTTTCTCTCTCATAGGTGGTGTAGCATGACAATATTCAGCGGTTGTCCCATTGTTCTTGTCACTATTACATGTTTTTCTTTTCTTCTAGATAATGTAAATCTAAAAACTTATTTTTGAAATAAGTTTTAATTAATTAATTTTAATTAATAAATATGGCCACATAGGCAAAGCAATTTCAAATGACTAGAAAAGGCTTGAAAAAAAATTGTTATACTAGTTGTTAACTGTATATAATTCATGGATTTTAATAACCATTCATATAAATATGACAAATATGCCTTTTGGCAGTGAAATTTAATATGCTTAGTATGTAAAATGATGTTCACATTATTTAACCTGGACAGAATGGGCACTGACCAATAGGCACTGGGAAGGGCTGAACAATTGACTCTCAGATAAACATGAGCCCTTAGTGCAATCATCCTTTCTTTCAGTCATTGATTGATCAATGATTGTGCAATTATGTTTCAGCTCACAAAATTATTTACAGATACTTATGCTTATATGTATTTTAATATACTAAATGAGCTAAATTAATTTTAATTTTTTGTATGAAACCTCAATTACTTTCTAAATTGAAATTCTCTTCCGTATTTCCAAAGCATGGCTATTTATTTTGAAGCATTATAAAAATATTAGAGACCTGATGCATGAAGATTCATGCAAGAAAATGCCTTCCTTCCCCTGGCTGCCAGCACCGCCTTCGCTATGGGTGGAGCCACCTTTTTGCTCTGGCCCCAGAGCCGCCTTTCCACCTTCCCATGCTGCCCAGAGGCCCTAAGCAGTTGGGGTGGTGCCGAACACCTGCGTCATTACCATGGCAATGACATAAGTGTCCCGCCTGGACGCACAGAGCCTATGTATGCAAATTAACCCACAATATTTGTTGGGCTAATTTGCATACTCACTCTTGATTGGCTGGTGGGTGTCACAAAATTATGGTCAATTTGTATATTACTCTTTTATTTTATAGTGTAGATAGTATAGTAAATGAATTTACAACATTTATTAATTGAAACACTCAGCAATTAATACTTGCAGTATTTTAAGCAAAATTATTATAGGTTTCTCAAAATTACTGTCTATTTAAGTTAAATAATATCTTTATTTGTATCCCAATAAACTCATTTAATTTTATAACTTCCCCCAAAAAATGAGCCTCCAAGCTGATAGTTCTATGTTGAATTTAATTCAGGCCCCTTTATCTGAATGTCAGGAGAATCACTGAGTGTTTAGTTTCAGCTCATATTTTCCTAACAAAGCTTTTAAGTGCTCAAACAAGAACATATAAACTAAATTCAACAGTTAAAAGTCCCCATTTCCACTTAACTTGCTGATAACTTCTGAGGAGGTTGAGTGAGCTAATGGAAAGTTAAATAGGCCGAAAGACGAAAACATGGGAGTTAAATGATCAGGTTTCTCTTTGGCTCCTTTACTCTTGACTGCCTGCAGAACTGAAACACTTTGCAGAACGGACACTGGAGGTTAGATCTGTGCCATGAGATTTTCAAAATGGAAAAATGCTAATTGTGAATCTAACTAAATTAATTCCTATAAGTAGCTATATGTAAGATATACACATAAAAACATTAAAATATTTATCTCAAGTAAAAATATCTAATATATATATATATATATATATACAAATATAACATGTATAATATTGCATACATTTCAACATCTCTATAAATCTGCATATTCATCAAAGATAAGTATACATATTATGAAGAATAAATTCAAACCCAAACATGAACTGTACTAAAGTTACACTCACACTCAAATTCATCATTTATCTAAGGAGAGCAACGACACCCATTTACTGTGTAAAACTCTGGTAAATGGAACAGATTTCTTGTAGTTTTAAATTTTATTCAGTATAAGTAAACTAGACATTTATTTTCAAAGACCCTTATTAGGGACAACAAGATATATGATTTTTAGGAAGTTACAGTGATATGTGCCAGATATTGTGAAAAGAATTATAATGTATTTTTATTTTATTTTAAGTAGTGAATATCTTATTTAAATAACCTCTTTCACCTCTTCAAAAAAAAACAACTATGTTGTTAATGTCTGTTTTGCCTATTTTTCTTGCAGTTTCAATTGATTCTTATGGTTTTTAGTGGTATTTAAAGTGACAGTTATTAATTTTTATGAGATAAAAAATATTGACTGTTAATGTTGTATTGGAGAGGATTATTTTCTACTAAGAAAAAATGGGAAATTAAAAAAAATGTGTTACAGTATTGAAAGAAGAGGAATACAGTAGACAAGCCATTGAATTCAATGGTTTAAACACCTGTTTGAATTTTAAGAGGTGCTTAGAGTGTAAAATATTTGTGTAAAATTATTTTAAAATTCTATTTATTGAATATAATCATTAGTAAAAGGAAGTTCAGAGTATAGTCAAGAGACTGAGAAAATAGTTTAGGGATTACTTTCCTAATGATAATTTAGAGGAGACAGTTAAAATATAAACTTTTATTAGTCAAGTTTGGACTTGTTCCAGGTTCTGATCATCCCTGGCAGGGCTAATTTTGTCAAGAAACAAGAACAACCAACCAAAACCCCTTTCTCAAGATTAAATGAGCTGGAATAGTATGTGGTGGACTTACTTTAACAGACACCAATCAATCATGTTGTAATAGAACAGCTGCTGTATTGATGAAATACGTAGGGTGGCCATTAAGTCCAGAATGATTGATAATATTATTTTATCTGCATGGTAACATACAATATGCATACAAAGTATGTCAACATACCCATCATTGTGAATAGTCACTTCTGATTTCAGAACATTCTCACAGTCATTCATTGGGAAATAGTGAAAGAAAGGTAGGAGATAAAGAAGTAGCAGTTTTAATATTTATGTTAGTGATAGAATGTCAATCCACGTGAAAAGTTCCCTATCTGATGAATAGAGGTGGACAGCAACTAAAGGACCTGATGCATGCTTAAAAAGGATTTATTTTCCTTTCATAATTATGTAACAAAATTATCAACTTTCTCCTAGAACTAAAACTTTGAACTGTGATATTCATTTAACATCTATGAACATATGGGTGAAAGATATTAGAAAGATTTACAAGAGGGTGGAAGAACATTAACTGACAGTTTGATATGTAAAATATAACTGTATTTACTTCCATAAATTTTACGCAGCTTTTATAAGCATTTTGTAATAATCCAGCCCAGATTTTTCCTCCCACTTCCAATCATCCTCAATTCTACCTGTGTTCATTGCTTCAGCCTTATTTTAGAAACATTATCTTGACAGACAGAGGTGTTTAATATTTCTAGCACAAATCTACAATACATCATTCAGTGCCTGAGAAAATGAAAGGGATTTATTGCAGTCACAATACTGGAAGAAATGATAATGTGCATTATTGGATATTTCTGTACATAAAACATGCTATAGTGCCAGATCCAGCTATTAATGCTTGAAAGTTATATAATTAGTCATAGTGGTGGTGATAGTGGTAAGTTCTTTAAAAAAATAATATTAAATACTATACTTTAAATTTATTACTAAAGTGGTGATAATGTGAATACATTTATGGATCTTGCGAGGGTCTTGGAAAGGTAGCATGCAAATGCTCTATAACTTAAAATATTAAAAAAGTAAAACATGGAAAAATCAATAAAACTAATGCACTCTGGGTAGGCAATGTATTGGATTTATCTCATAAGATATATTTGATTTATGGCAGGCAGGGTTATTTTTCACAATTTAGAAGTAGACAGCTTGTGCTCAATGACCCATGCCTTGATTTTGTTTTTCCTTGATTGTTTTATATGTTTTCATGGTGTCTCTGATCAAAGCTAAAAGCAATCTAGCACCTAGGTTTTTATTTCAAAGAAGATATTAAATTGGCTAATGGTTAGCATAGTAAAACAACCTTAAAATACAGAAGAAAGTGCTACTTTGAAACCCTAAAAGATCCATACAGGCACTCATTGATATAGAAGGATATAACAACTGGTAGCACTAAGTTAAAAAAATATTAAAATTAATATGATGGCTATGAGTTGATACTCATTTATGTGGAATTTCAAGAATATATTTTGTTTAAATTTTTATAAAGTAATTCAGTAAAATGTATATGAGTAAACACTAGCCCTAATCAGTCCAATCTTTTTGGTTATTTTTTCTTTGAAATAATCTGCTGTATCATAATATAAAATTATATTTGCTAATAATGATAAACACTTTACTTTTAGTGATTCATTAAAGTCCTATGAATGTCTTGCATGTGTTAAATAGTAAATTACTTTATTTAAATTAGGAAAGAAGGTAAATAACATGTCTAAGATAACATAGCTAACAGATGACAAGGATAGGACTCAGTTCTTTAATATTCTTGTTAAACTTGATCATTTAATATAAACACATAGAAATAGATTAAATATATCATATTATTGTTTTAGTTTTAAGTATTTGATTATTGTTACAATTAAAATACTATGTTATATATCATTCAGATATTTTGCACATATTTACAAGGTTTTGTTTTGTTTTATTTTATATTTATTTTATTTATTTATTTATTTATTTATTTATTATATTTTATTGATTTTTCACAGAGAGGAATGGAGAGGGAGAGAGAGCTAAAAGCATCAATGAGAGAGAAACATCAACCAGCTGCCTCCTGCACAATCCCTACCGGGGATGTGCCCACAACCAATGTACATGCCCTTGACCAGAATCAAACCTGGGACCTTTCAGTCCACAGACCGACGCTCTGTCCACTAAGCCAAACCGGTTTCAGCTGCAAGGTTTTGTTTTATTATCCTTTTAGTTATAATATTCTTTTGATAAAAATTTTCAAAGTATATATATATATATATATATATATATATATATATATATACATGTATATATATACATGTATATATATATATGTGTGTGTGTGAATTATAAGATAAATTGTGACTTTTAATAATTCATATGTTGAAATCCTAATCCCCGGTACTTCAGAATGTAACTATTTAGAGATAGGGTGTTTACAAAGGTAATTATATTAAAAAGAGGTCACAGGTAGGCCACGGTTCAATATTACTGCTGTCTTTACAAGAAGAGACACAGATACACACAAAGAGAAGGTTATATGAAGATATGGGGAAGACTACCATATAAAAGCCATCAAGAGAAGCACCCTAAAAAACCAACTCTGCCAACACTGGTCTGAAATGTCTCTCTGCACAATTGTAAATAAATAAATTTCTGTTATTTAAAAAAATGCCAGTCTGTTGTATTTTTGTATGGAAGCCCTAGCAAACTAATATAGAGTATATATTTAGGACATACTTCTAAAAATAATTAAATGAATACTCTTCTATATTGTTGAAACTATCTTGTTTCATGATATTTAATAATAATAATAAATAAAATAGATTATGAATATTACATTATCATTTATGGAGTTAATCAAGCTTTCCCATATTATTTGAGATTCTAGATTATAATTCAGTGTAATCTAGCAATTTTTAAAATATTATTTATATGTTAATTATTTCACTGGGATTTTGAGAAGTAGAAACTTAATCATATGTGCTCCCACTAAAAATATATAAACTCTATATTTGTAACTATTATTGTACTATAAAGTTATATAGAAATTATCAATGGATTATGGATTATTATGTTAGGATAACCAAAATTTCAAAATTAAATCATATAATATTATAAACTTTCCATTTAAATTTATTTGTAAATGAGACACATTTTTCATTCATTTTTCTAATATGCAATGTTTTTCTCAAATTCTAAGTACCTTCTCTCATATGGTCAAGCTACTTACTAAAAGAAATTCAGTAGTAATATGATAGTGAAACTGAAATATGGTGTTGGGTTCCAATTCATTATCTTATAAAATTGACAAACAAATTTGTAGACAAAAACGATTAGCAGAAGCAAAGTTTATTGAGGGAAGCCAGTCTTGGAAAAGGTGTAGAAGCAGGCCAATATCCAGTGCTTCTATTCCATATCATATCAGGGTGCAGTTCCGTATCCATGCTAATTACAGACCATTAGTCTATGTGTGGAGTCCAACATGGCCATAAACCACAAGGGTACAGGGGAACATATATCCTGCTTTAGGAGAGCCACTGTGCCAGAGAGAGAGATAGAGAGAACAAAAGAGAAGATAAGAGTGTTCATTTATCTAGGGATAGATACATTTTTGCTAGCTTCTGATTGGTTCTCAAAAAATTCTGCCTTAGCAACATCCTTGGGATTGGTTATCCCAAATTGCCTGTCTTAACAATATCCATATATTTTAAAGCTTATGTCTCCCAGGTGCACCCTTCTGTCCCTGCCCAACTGGGTTGTATTAGCAATTTCATTGGTCAGTTTGGTTCCCTGGTCCTACTTAGGCATGACTGCCTAACTTCCTTCTGTTTCCTCAATAGTAATTTATATAATAATATAATTATAATATAAACTGGTGGCCCGGTGCATGGATTCAAGCACATTGAAAAGAAATTAATTAGAATAAATATTTCAATGCTATTCACCCTTTCTCTTTACCAGAAGTGTCAAACAAATTCACCATTGACAATGACAGATTGAAACACACACATGCTGTTGGTGCCAGCAAGAGCTTTATATGTGTAATGCATGCACAAGTCAACTTAGCCTTTTATATGTATAGATAAACTTGCTTAATTAGACCTGCTTTCTGATTTAGATAAACCTTTTCCAGCCCAGTGAAGCAACCCAACTTTTCTTTCAGGTAATTGTTAGCAGCACAGCAGTAAATATCAACATGAAGCAGGTTATTATTATAGATCATACAGGAAGAACAAAGGGTAGAATATTTAACTGCAGCAGTGTTTAACTATATTTTGCATAGTGAGAAATCCTGAAGTCATTTTCAAGGTCCACCATTTCTTACTTCTTTTCAGTTGGGTCAAGTTTCTAAGCTTTCTAAATATCTGTTTTCTGGCTTAATGAAAAGAAAATAGGATTCTACTGAGTCTCCTATTTTCCTGCTCCAGGACTTTCGTGAGGATCAAAGATGAGGCATGGGAAAACGCTTCACAGACATTTGGTTAAACTGTAAAATGTTTCCCCCTGGCTATAAAGCAAGTCAGGTTCCTGGGCTGAAGAAACCCCAAGGAGGCTAGTCACTAGGAAGAGAAAGCCAGGTGTTGCCACGTTATATCATCATCTGGTGCCCATATCAACTGTTTCTGGGCTGGGCTAGGCTGTGAGCTGCATTTTGCGCCATGGGGTCTTGGCAGTGTTGACTGTGACTTGGTGGGCTGTTGCTCCAGGGTGATGGTGGGGCCTGTGTCCCACTGGGAGAAGCCAAGTGTTGGCTTGTTGGCACCAGGGCCACAGTGCTGTTTCTTTTTAAATGGCCAGTGCACGTCATGGCAGCTCCTGCGCTGAGCAGCTATCCCCTGGTGTTCAGTGTGCATCCTAGCTACCAGCCTGACAGTTGAACAGCCACTTAACCTTTTATATATCTATCTATCTATCTATCTATCTATCTATATATAGATAGATAGATATATATCTATATATATAGATATATATGTAGATATATATAGATATATAGATATAGATAGATAGATAGATAGATAGATAGATAGATTGCTTGTTGTAAATAGCTAGAGATGAGAAATAAAGGAAATTTCATATCAATACTCAATTCTTATTTCAGCTTATTATATAACCATTCTTATCATGATATCAAACTTAGTCATTTGCTGTCACCTTAGTAAGAAAAACTACACATAATCTAATTATTTCTCCATTGGTTTACTTTCAGTTGCATCTGCTTTTCTCTCAATTTCTTACACTTCTACATTTACAGAAATTTCAAGATATTTTTTACATTGATAGTGTCTAGCAAATGTCTTTTTTTTTTTTTTTTTATATGAAACAACAATTGCATCTCTGCACTGAAACTGAGCACACCACTTGATTTCTTCCAGGTAGATTGCTTTACAACTGAACATAAATTCTAAAAACATAAAGAGAAATACTTATCATTCACAAGTCTCTATATCAGTATAATAGACCGCCAAATCCAATATGCCAGGTTTCTATTTCAACAATAGTGTTGACAGGATTCATTGCAGATATTATCTGAAGGCCAAGTCTGGCAAGTATTGAAAAGCGTTTGGCAGATTTTTGCCAATGCAGTATTTTAGATTGACTCCTACTTATGAAGTAAAAATAATAGGACTGAAGATATTGTCTAGGTAGTATTTCCAAAACAATGAGTAAAGAAACAGAAGAAAAAATTCCCTTAGAAGGCATTTATTCATTAAGAAGAAGAGAAAATGTTAATCTAATGCATTGAAAAATATAAATTAAAAAAAATAACTTATCAGCGAACTCATATGATCAAATTTTCCAAAATTATTATGAAAAGCTCATATTGTAGGGAAGATCTATCGAAATTTCTAGGTATTAGAAAATTTGTTTGGTGAACAAAAGTTTCTAAAAAAGGCATGACATCTAATAGATATTTAATAATAACTTATTTTTAAAAAAATGATACTTTATATATTTTAAATGATTGTAGTTTAATAAATGTAAGTAAAGGAATAAGACACAATTTCCTCAAAAACATAGTTGTTACTAACATATATTTGGCTGAAAATTCCATAAATTAGCTTTCTTCTAGAGCTCAAATTTAAATTATATCTGTAGTAATAAAAAGGTAATATGCTAATTAGACTGGATGTGCTTCTAAATGAAGCTGGGGCCGGAGTGAAACCTCCAGGATCCCAGGTACCTGCTGGTGGCCAGAGTAAAGCCCGGATCCTGGGTGCCTGCTAGCAGCTGAAGGAGGGAAGCTCGGGTCCCAGGTGCCAGATGGAAGGTGGTGCTGTGCTGGCAGCTGGGGGAAGGAAGGCCTACTCTTGCATGCATTTTTGTGCATCTGGCCTCTAGTTTGACACTTTAATAATGATTGCAAAGGGTATGTAACTGTACAAATAGAAAGCTCATAATAACCTCTGAAGTTCTTGATAGATAACATTGACATCTATACTAATAAAAGAGAAACATGCAAATTTACCATCACTCCAGAATCAGCCAATCAGGAGCAAGTATGTAAATTAACCCAACAAAGATTGCAGCAGTCATGGAGCTGGAGTGAGCAGGAAGCTTGGGTTAACCCCAGTGATGGAGGAAGCCAAGCTTCCCACCCACCCTGGCTGGCCCTGGCCTCCACTCAAGGCTACAAAGTTTCAATTATAGAAGATAAATAAATCCCAGATACATGCTTCCAGCTGGCCCTGGCTTCTGCTCAAGGAGGCACTGAAAAAAGAAAAAAAAAGAAAATGAGGGCTGGGAGCTCAGGTCGCTAGGGGGTGTGGCCAGCCTGCAAACAGCCTTCAGTCCCTCACCCAGGCTGGCCACATCCTCATGGCCCAATCTCTGTAAACAGGCAGTCAAACATCCCTCGAGGGGTCCCAGATTGGAGAGGGTGCAGGCTGGGCTGAGGGACACCCACCCCCCATGTGCACTAGTTGTAATTATAGTATATACTATATACTCTTGTTCCTAATTATTACTACAATTTTTTAAATAGGGTTATTGAATATATATATATATATATATATATTATATAAAACTTACACACACACACACACACACACACACACACACACACACACACTAGAGGCATGTTGCACAAATTCATGCAAGGATGGGGTCCCTCAGCCTGGTGCAACCGGGGCCCATTGGGCCATTTTGCTGTTCCAATTGGGGCCATCTGGCTGGGGTGAGGGACCACAGGAAGTTGGCCAGCCAGGGAGAGGGACCGTGGAGATTGACCCACCATGGGAGGTTGGCTGTGGGAGTGCACTGACCACCAGGGGACAGTTCCTGCATTGGGCATCTGCCTCCTGATGGTCAGTGCATGTCAGAGTGACTGGTCGACTGGTCATTTCTTCTTTCAGTCATTTAGGCTTTTATATATATAGACTAGGGGCCCAGTGCATGCATTCTTAGACTTTGAAAGGAACTGTGGTCCACAATGCTATGGTGGGCACAGGGGTGTGTCTCGGCTCATTATCTGTGCCCCCACCCAGCCACACCCATCATGGTCCCTGGTCCCCTGTCTGTTGGCAGTCCAGCTCCTGCTGCCACCACTCCCATTGCACTGACAGCCCACCAGCTCCGCTTGCACCCATTAATGGCTCAGAGTGATTGGGACTGGTGCCAATAGTGGGTATGAACGGGGCCAGTGTCATTAGTCGGTGTGAGTAGTGGCTGCTGCCCTGATTGCCCCTCAGGAGCAGGGAGAGGTGGAGGCCTACAAGGCAATCAGGGCTGGAAGCTGCTGCTCACGCCCACTTATGGTGTTGAGCAATTGGGTCTGTGCCTGGCACTGGCAGTGGGTACAAGATACAGCTTCAATGCTGGATGTGGGTGCAAGCAGGGCCAGTGCTGGCTGTGGGTGTGAGAGGGGCTGGCACCACCAGCAGGTGTGAGCAGGGTTTGTGCTGGCAGCAGGTGCGAGCGCTGGGTGAGACTGGCATGCTGGAGCAAAGAATTTTCAGTAACCAACAGAGGCTTGCCTGGATGACAGCAACAGTGCTCTGCCTTGATCTGATGCTCTGGCTCACCTGCTCCACCATCCTGCTGTGACAGATGCCTGCCATGTTCTGCATGTACCCCTGGCAGTCAGCGTATGTCATAGCAACCGGTTGTTAGGTTGTTCTACCATTTAGTCTTTTTGCATATTAGGGTTTTATATATATAGATGTGGTTGGGCAACATAGGTTTGCCCAACCACATCTATATATATCTAAGTAATTTTATTTATATTTCATTTGTTCATATCTAAAGTAATTAGTAATTAATAATATAAGAATAAACTGTGTTCTGCATATTCACAACTATAAACTTACTTTTGCCCACCCTGGGTACTAGTATATATATGAGATATATATGTAAATATACTTATACTAGTATATTTATGTGTATATTTACATATATATCTCGTATATTTTGGAAATAAGATTTGTACAAAGTCTACTAGAGACTTATGACCTAGATGGCACATGGAGCACATTCTATAACCTAACTGGTTTCCACTGAGCCTCAGTAATTAAAAAAAAAAATAGATTTTATTGATTTTTTACAGAGAGAAATAGAGAGAGGGATAGAGAGTTAGAAATATCGATGAGAGAGAAATATCAATAGGTTGCCTCCTGCATACTCCCCTCCAGGGAGGTGCCCACAACCAAGGTACATGCCTTTGACCAGAATTGAACCCAAGACCCTTCAGTCCACAGGCTGACACTCTATCCACTGAGCCAAACCGGTTTCGGCAGTAATTCTTAAAATACTTTAAATATTCGCACATGTGGGGCCCTTTTCATAAATATAAATTCCAGTGTTTCTATAAAACAAGTATAACTATAAAGAACCCATGAAAGATTAGTAATTAACAGAAGTTAATGGGGAAAGATTGCAAAAAAAAAAAAAAAAAAAAGTATTTAGATTAGACACCGAAACTTATGTAACGGTGTTGTAGTAACTTTTCTCAAACAGGAGGAACCCCCTAGTTGAAATTTGGTTCAGATATTGAGACTGATCATGCCAAACATATCAAGAGCATAGGATTAAAATATTTGTTACTGACATACTTGAAATCTCTGGGGCAAGGAGGGCCAGCCTCTTAAGCAACCCTTAAATGGCTTAGGTTTTCTCAGTTGTGAGTTTGCAGCAGGGCCTGGGTGAGTCCGCTCCTGTATAGCGCTGTTTGAACCTTCTCCTCGTATCAGAGGAAAGAACATCCACTATTCATGTCTGCTTGCCTAGAGGTAGGGCAGAGGGAAAGATGGAGGGGTGACGCATAAAAGTTGTCAGCAGCCAAGTGCCAAAAAAATGGGGTTAGAATCCTTTTTCCAGTGATTTCAGAGAAGTTTGAAGCGGCAGCACCACACCTGGGGCAACTGATGTGAGTAAGGCAGGTTTCCAACATGGAAACCGGTAGGCTACTAATTGCTTTGCATTTCTGCTCCCACGAAAGAGCTGAAGGGCTGTGATTTTAAGGTATTTGGCCAAGACAAAGAATTTTCTGAAATAATAATAATTAAAAAAATAATAATAAGGTAGTGCTTTGGAAGGCTATCAACTAAAGAAAGGTACAAAATACCCTGGAGACTATATGTTAGAGTTCACTCAAGTTCCAAAATATTGGAATAAAGCTAGATACTGTATTCTGGTCCTGACAGTTGATTTTCTCACTCCAAAGCAAAGAAGCAAACTCATTTTGAAATGCAGCTCAGAGGCTACGATGAACTCACAGGAAAGAATTAGAAGTAGATGATGTAACAGTACCATGTTTCACAGACAACTTATATGTGAAGATACATATTGTAGAACGGACCATATAGGAAACAAAACAATTAGGTTCCTACCTCACAACTTACATAACTATATTCTATATGAATTGTTTTTTAATTATGCAAAGAAAATTCAGGGGTGCTTTATGACTTTACAGGATAGAGGGTTTACTTTTAAGAGCTGCCAAAGGCATTAATTAAGATGTGGAAGAGGATAACATCTGTATTAACAAAATTAACATTGTCCTTTGTACTAAGGACATTTTTGAAAATATTAAAGATAGCTATCAGGATAAGAATTGCTGTCAATATTGTTATTATTTTGTGCAATTTGAAAACCTAACCCAATAATATATATTCATAAAGGCAAAACATAGGGAAAAATATCAAGTTTATTACAGAGCACCTCAAATTGAAGAACCATATTTTACATGGGATTTTTGAAAGAAACCACATCATTAGATAACAGAACTATATTTTTTTCAGAAATTCAAACATTTAACAATTCTAGGTTGTTTGGTGTAAGATGATTCTTTTAATAATACCTAATTCGTCTTTAAATGTATATAATTATGGATGTAGAATCATAAATACACATAATTCATAGACAGTAAACAGAAATATGATCAATTATCACAGGTTTTCTGATATTTACATCTGACTTACTTTGAAAGAAAATAAAAAATAAAGCTTGCATTTTGCCTCATTTAAGGTCAAAATAATAAGAAAAAAATATTTTATAAAAATGTCAGGCCAGCTGGCCTGGCTCCATGGTTGAGTGTTGACCTATGAACCAGCAGGTAGTGATTCGATTCCCAGTCAGGGCATAGGCCCAGGTTGCGGGCTCAAAGGCAGCCAATCAATAATTCTTTCTCACCATTGATGTTTCTATCTCTTTCTCCTTCTCTGAAATCAATAAACATATATATATATATTAAATGTCAGAAGGTGAGAGTTTTTTCCCCCCCAGGAATTGGAGAGCATAAACATGGTGTAAAAATTGCAATATAAGAGATAGAGGCAAATTCTATAATGCATGCATTTTTAATATCAATAAAACATAAGAAATTATCTACTTTACAAAAGACGAAATAGTTTCAAAGAGGCATGTTGAGATATTAAAAAGCAAGAAACATTAAGAACAGAAGACATATTCCTTAGGCATAATAAAACTCTAATTAGAGGTAATATATTGCAGACATGGCATAGCAAAATGTAGAATTAATAATGTGGGGAATAAAAACTAGTTGTAATAATTCAGTTCAAGAAATAGGAGAAAAAAATATTGAAATATAGCATCAAAACCAGTAACTTTGAGTAGTTATCATTTTCAAAAATGAACCAGAAGGAAATGAAGCAAAATGAATAAGGGTAAAATAGAAAATAATGTACTGAGGCTGAAGAAATAGCTGGAAAATCATATTAGAAAGGATTCTATTTGCCCAGTTATATTTGTGCATAAGCACTAATTTTAAATATATTTTGATGACAATTTTTTAATTTAAGTAATAAAAAGGGGAAACAAATGATCTGGCACACTACTAGTGTGTTCCAGATCATGGCACAATCCTTACAGATATTTTCCTGCAATTGGTTAAGTGCTATTAAGCTTGTGCATTTCAATGGCTTTATATGCAGTTTATGATTAATCCTTAAAATTGTTATCCCATTTAAAAACAGAGAATCTAAATCTAAGAATCATTGTACATTATCTCAAGTTCACATAGGTAATGGGTATAAAACAAGATGTTAAAACCATGGATATGTTATTCTGAATGCTATGCTATTAAAGTTATGAATTAAAACTTCACGAAATGAGAAAAGTCAGAGATCAAACACATCAAAAAGATTAAGGATTTGCCCATCCAGATGCTCAGTTTGATTCCTGCTCAGGGCGCATGCCTGGGTTGCAGGCCGTAAATCCAGTGTGGGGTGGGCAGGAGGCAGCAAATCAATGATTCTCTCTCATTATTGATGTTTCTATCTCTTTCTCCCTCTCTCTTCCTCATTGAAATTAATAAAATAATATATATATTTTAAAAAGAGTATGGGTTCTGAAAAGGCTGTGGGGTGTGTGTGTGTGTGTGTGTGTCCTTCTATATTTCAATCATTATGCAAAGAAAGCAAATTGTAGGACAATGGAATGTCTGATTTCAATGAAGATTAGATCTAACCAAGAGTTTACAGATTAATAAGAGTTATCTCTATTTCAGCCGAAACCAGTTTGGCTTAGTGGATAGAGCATCGGTCTGTGGACTGAAAGGTCCCAGGTTCGATTCCGGTCAAGGACATGTACATTGGTTGCGGGCACATCCCCGGTGAGGGGTGTGCAGGAGGCAGCTGGTCGATGTTTCTCTCTCATCGATGTTTCTAGCTCTCTATCTCTCTCCCTTTCTCTCTGTAAAAAATCAATAAAATATATTTTTTTTAAAAAGAGTTATCTCTATTTCAGATAAAATATGACATGAGTTTTAAGACCCTAAAAGGATATTATTGTTTATGAATCAAGTTGTTTTCTTTATATATAAAAATGTGTTTTTTTTATTGATTTTTTTCCAGAGAGGAAGAGAGAGAGCGATAGAGAGTTAGAAACATCGATGAGAGAGAAACATTGATCAGCTGCCTCCTGCACATCCCCTACTGGGGATGTGAGCACAACCACATGCCCTTGACAGAAAGCGAACCTGGGGCCTTTCAGTTGTCAGGTCAACGCTCTATCCACAGAGCCAAACCGGTTTCGGCTGAATCAGGCTGTTTTGTTGAGCAGGATGCAAGGGTGATTTCTTTCCTGGGTTTTTGTCCAGATGGATTTGAAGAATGAAACCATGAACAAAAGATGGTAGATGAAAAGGGTGGAAATTTGTAGGAAGTGTTGCAGATAAGCTGCCAGGTGGTATGGGAGAATTAATCAGCCAGACACTCAAAGGGATATTTTCAGAGAATAACCTTTATTGCAGTCTGCACTAGTGCTGTGACTTAGGGGAGTCAGTCCCCAAATCCTGAATGATGAATATGGACAAAGTTTTCCCTTTACTAGTATACGCTTAGTTCCTTTGTCCCCAAAATATGGATCAGACTTCCGGACCCTACAAAGGCTTTGCAGCACCCCCATAAGTTGGGATGGGGGAAGTGAGACCACACTCAGAAGCTTGCCAACACTGGCACCAGCCCCTCCGGGGGTTGTATATGGTTCATGGTTTGTGGCTTCTGTAAAATGGGAGTATTCAGGGAAACAGGTTCTGCAAGGCAGGATAAGCATCACAACTAAAAAGGGAATTTGATAAGAATGGAGTTTATCAGCAACCAAGGGTGTGTGTCAGAAGGCAGGTTCCTGGCACAGATTCAGATAGCTAGCCTTCAAATGCCTTGTTTTCCATTACAGAAGCAAATGTAGGGAGGGGGCCTTTTGAGGATCGCCCTCTAAACTCCTTTTTTTCTAAGGTTTATAAAGGCTGCAGTTCTTTGTGTCTTCATACTGCCTTCCAATTGGTAGAATAACATCTTCAAAGCTGAAAACCCATGTGGTGCCCCCCTTTTTCTTTCCCCTTTTAGTGGGAGAATCCTCTATCTCCTGTGAAAATCTGTTTTCCTCTTTCTCCCATATGTCAGCATTTCTCTATCCTTTGTGAAAGTTTGTTTCCTTTTTCTTCCCATACCCTCTGATTTTTCCCTATCCTCTGTGAATGGATGGTTTCCTCTCCCCTTATCCTGTGGCCCCTCTTTTCCCCCTCTCTGTGAATGTGTGCCTTTTGGCAGCTCCAATATGCAATCCTCCCCTCTTTATTCCTAAAACTCCTAAACCTGCCTATTTTATCCCTAAAATTTCTTTCACTTATCTAGCTGATAATCTAATAGATGATATACACACTAAAATATTTTATACAGTATGGTTAGATGCTAAACGTATACTATGCTACCCAGAAAGAATGATTAAGTCTCTGTGAGTTTGAAAATATTAAGAGAAAAAGGTGACACACGAACCAAGGCTTGAAATAAAGTTGACATGGTCAAGTTGTGTATGATTATTAGGTCCTCACAACATTCCAAATTACCTGTTGAAAGATGAAACAGAGGGCCAGAGACCAGGATACCAGGAGACTTTATTGGAGGAGAAGACCACTGCCGGGCTGCCTTCCAGAGGAGAAAGAGCACAAGTGTGTGTGTGTGTGTGTGTGTGTGTGTGTGTGTGTGTGTGTGTGTGTGAGGAGGGGGGGGGAAGGGAGAGGGACGAGGGAGGGGGGTGGTAAACACGCCTTTTGAGGGGAAGAAAAGGAAGGGATGGGGCTTAGGGCTCTCAGTACCACTGATTGGTGGTTTAATGGAAGACACATGTTTAGGGACCTAGGGACTTAGGAATCTGGGGTTTAGGGTATTTGGCAGATGCTGATTGGTGGTTCAATATACAGTCCATACAAAGTGCCTTGTTGGGTGCTTAGGAATTTCTATGCTGCAGGTCCAGGGTATGTCATACTCCATGCATCAGTTGGGAGAAGGGAGGATCTATCACTTGTCTCAAAACCTTAGTCCTCCTATCAATAAAACTTTTGAGTAGGAACCCTGTCTCTCCTACTACTCCACCCCAATCACCTCATTTTCCCTTTTCCTAAAATTACATTATTAAACTTTCTTCTATCTCCTCAAACTTCACACACTTCTTTCTTTCTCAGTGTCAATAGATTGGAAATAAAATACACATTCACTTTAAATATTTTATTTATCCATTAAATACTTGAGACTTACCAGCATATGGGCCTATGCACTATCTTATCCTTTTAAAAATGCTTTTTATTCCTAATTAGAGAACACTTTCTCTACTGTGATTTAGATTTTCTTTTGTTATTTAAATTATTAATTACAGTTCTCTTCCCAATTTCCAGGAAGCTGCAATTTCACAATCCCCAGGGAACCAACTGCCCGTTCCCTGCAAATCACTGGGGGAAGGAACTGGACCAAAGGCAATGGATGCATGTGCAGCAAAGTCAGGGTGACAGACAGAATCTGAATTTCATGTACTGACTCAGCAAGTAAAATATCATTATCTGTGAGTTACTCTCTTTGATAATATGTGTTAATGTCAGAAAACATTCAACCCTGTAAAGAATTTTTGTGAGTTTATTTGAGTCAAACTGTCAACAATTGCCAGGAAGCAGAACCTCAATTGATTGAGGTAGTGCTCCAGATAAAGGCATTTTTCCACCTTGTTTTTTACATTACAATCAAAGCAGGAGAAGTAAGTGGGTTACAGTATGGACTCCACTAGCGATAGATTAGGGAGGTACAAGAAAGCAAAGTGAGGAAACCTCTGGAATTGGATAAAAAGTAAAATGACAGTGAAGCAGGAATGTTAGGGTGATATAGGCAAGATTATTAGGGATTTTTTAGAATTGGGGTATGTGGAAAAAACACAGGGCTGCAGACTGGGAGAAGGTACATTTCCATTACACAAAGGAGCCAGGTACAGTTACATTTCCGAGATAAAAGAACTAGAAGTAGCTTAAAAAAAAAAAAAGTTCTATATTTACAAAATAAAGAGAAGAACGCCCTTCATTCAGAAGGAGGAAAAGAAAGCCCAAAGGGAACCGGGAAACAGTAAGGAAAGAGGTGGGAGAGAACCTCACAAGTGCCAAGTGATATTTGACCTTTGAGCCCAGGAGTTACCATAGTAACCAGTCTAAGGGAATTGTGACCAATCAGAGGGGATATCAAGGCACCAGAATCTGCAGCCTTTATAAGCCTTAGGGAAAGGGAACCCAGTGGGACTCTCATCCCCTCCCTCCATGGGAGTCAATTCTGTGGGACTCTGTACTTGATCTTCAATAAGTCTTTATCTTTGCTATACCACTTTCTGTCTGGGGATTCATTCTTCCATTCTAGCAGACAAAGAATCCTGGTTCCAGCCCAAATATTCGGTATCAGATAGTGGGTTGGCCGGGAATTTCTCTGTGAATCAGTCAATTCAATCCTCTTCACGACGAATGGTGAGTAACCAAGGATTCTGTCTTTTTTCTGTCTCTTGTACGATTTTGGAACCTGACAGATGCCTGGTAGTAACTTAAACTTGGCTGTGTCATCTTAAAAAAAAGCAAGCATCTCTCTCTCTCTCTTTCACTGCCACTAGGGCGACTGCTACTAGAAGAAAAAGTCTCTCATGGAGGAATGAACTGGTGCCGGGTCGGGTGCAGGGGTCCTCAAACTTTTTAAAGTGGGGGCCAGATCACGGTCCCTCAGAGAGCTGGAGGGCCGGACTATCTGAACTACTAATTCCTACTGTAACACCTCGGCTGCGCTCACTGCCCAAAAACCTGGCGGGCCGGATCAGACTCCTCTGCGGGCCGCATGTGGCCCGCGGGCCATAGTTTGAAGACGCCTGGTGCCGGGTCGGGTTAGAGCATTAGGCTCTGACAGTCATAAGTCAAAGCCCAGCCATAGACTAAATCAGTGCTTGAGTCCCTGCCCAGCTCCTAAGATCAAAGGGCCAATTCCTCCCCCTGCTTCGAGAATCTCAAATGTCCTTATGGGAGTACAGGACCTCGCAGGGGTGTCTAGGGTTGGTTGTTGAACTCTGAAAGGCAGGGGCCTCGCAGAAACAACACATCATTAAATTCTGACCCATCCAGGGGATGCGTACAAGGGTTCGTCATCCAGCATCCGGGTCCTCGAGCTTGTCTTAGACAGCTGGGAGAGAAACTGAGACACAGCACATTTCTGATCTACTACATACTTCCACTCCCCTGGCCCAGATCCCAAGAAGGCTTTAACTGGAGAATCACCTTTTTCTTCTGCTTCCTATCTCAGTCAGGTGAAATATCAATAGTATCCAGCCAAGACCGCTGCCTCCACGGTCCAGTACCCACCAACCTTAAAATCCTAAGCCTCCATTGGTGCAGGCCTTTATAGTAAGGGTCCTGGGGGGAAATTTTCTAGGCAAGAGTTAAGAAAGGAAGAGCCAGATATCTGTCTTCCAGCCCTGTAGAAGTGTTAGCCTTTCAGAGAATTCAGCATTAGAGCCAGACATGGCAGTTAAAGTTATCACCTGAATTCCTGGGTCACTCACTTCTCACCTTCGTTGTGATTCTGTAAAACGGTCGCACACATTCAGGAGCAATCTTAAAAGTCTCATTTTCGCCAGGTTTTATTTCCCAGTCCATTTGAAGTTTGGAAAGGTGAGCCATTCCTCATAAATTAAGGGATGCTTCTGGGACTTTTCCATACCTGTGTAGAGGAAAGGGTAGTTCAAGGAGAGGTGCCCCACTCCACTTTGGGTGGCCTGAGCCCACCTCTTCATGGGTGCTATACAACAGCCCTGAGATGGTTTTTTCTTTGGAACTTGGCAAAAATGACACACAGGGAATGCCAGGCAATCAGGCAAGCCATCTGGCCAAAATGGTCCGTTGGAAAATACTGAAAGTTCTGGGGAGGGCCAGTCCCAAACGTAGGAGGAGGGATATTGCTTTTAATGGGGTGCCTTGTGAAGTGTCTGTGGATTGTGAGCGTTTGTCAATATTGTGTATATGAATGTTTCTATTCATGCTTTATGTTGGTGTTTGAATCGGTCTGTTCAAAGATGGGGAACGTCCCAATTTGCCAGGGCTCAGCTGCTTGTGGAGAGGAGGAGCAGCGGCAGGGTTTGGATCTTGAGAGTCTCTCTGTCTGTTATGGTACTTTGGTTGCTGATTGCTGGCTTGGTTTGCTCTTCTCCATCTTTATAGACAGCAGGCCCTCTCTTTGTTCTGTGCAGGCTTCTGTGTCACTCAGGACCTAAGGCTGTTCCGCGAGTTAAGATTTTAAGATTCTGAAGTTAATTTGGAAGTGTGAATTTGTGAAGGTTGCATATGTTACCCCAGGGAAGTATGATTGTCTTCCTCACCCGGGGTGAAGCTGGAAAAGGAAAAAAGAGACCTTTTACTCAGACAAGCGGCTTTTGGTTCCAAAGGTGGGGGCAGGGCGGGGAAGAGTCCATTAAAACCTCCTGCAGGCAGCATTGGCAGTAATGGGTGATGGGCGATCTACGCCTGCCTGTGAGGCCACAAATTCGCTCAGGCCCTGCCAAAGAGGGAAGGAAGGTTATGGATGAGGTGACCACAGCTTTGTGGCTTCTGCGCCCTTGGGGGCAAGGCAACAAGGAAATGGGCGGGGGAAGTGGGCGTGTCCTTCCAGCAGTTCCTCTGACAGTCAAAGCATATCATAGAAAAATGCAATGGCCAGACTGAAATTAATTAATTCTGTGGTCAAGACCAAATCTTTAATGTTAAAAACCGGTTCAAGTTTTAATGATCGTCAAATTGGGTATATTTGACAGCTTTTCTGAATGTAATATTTCAAGAATTTAACTGAAGGATATCTTTGTAATGTCTCAAAGGGCCCTGAGATAATACAAAGATTTATTCTTTCTCTCTAAAAAGAAAGGTCTTTGAACTACTTCAATAAATTGGACGGTTGCAATATACTTGAAGTTGCATGAGAAAACTCTGTCAAATAAAAATTAATAGCAATGTTTTATTTAGATACATATACTTTGAATGTTATAAAAGTTTAGTCTACTTCAGAAAAAAAAATTTACTCAGAACCTGAAGCATATTTCATTGTTGTTTGAAATACTAACGCTGCTATTTGGCTTCCGTAAATTCTTGCTTGCTGAGACTACTCCCACTTCAGCGAGGCCATTAAACCTTCCCCAGACAAGGTTATCAGAGATGGTGCCAGGATAGGCCTCTGGTTGAGGTCTCGAGGCCCAGCACATAAGGCCTCTTTAAGAACTTGCAAAAGGGGCCGGAAACACTTCATATCTTGGAGACAAAGAAGGTAAAATATATAAATAGGAAGAATTCCTGCATGTTGGAGCCAAGAATTTGAGAGACCTGCACATAATAAATGTAACTCCATCTCTCTGGTATTGCTTTGTTCTTCTTCTGTTTTCTGTAACATTATTGGTTCCCTGACCCTGAACAACTTTGTTTGGCTTTTTTTTTTTTTTTTGGCTTCTGGTGGACGGGTATGCACACTTCCACGGAGGCACTCGGGTGGCCTCTGCGGGAGCTCTGGCCATCACCACGGAGGCCAGTGCAGTTAGTCCACGTGGACCGCGCGTCGACAGGGTGTGTCCTTGTATACATCTTTTTCTTTTTTCTTTTCCTTTCAGATGGGAAGCATGTTTTCTACACTACAAAAAGACAGTCCATTAGACAGTCCTTATCCTCAAGAACTGGGATAAGTTTGACCCACAGACCTTAAGAAGAAAATGCCTGATTTTTTTTTCTGCACTCAGGTTTGGCCTCAATACCAACTAACAAACCAGGAGAGCTGGCCCTCAGAGGGAAGCCTCAGGTATAACACCATCCTACAATTAGATCTTTTCTGTAGGAACAATGGGAAATGGTCAGAAGTCCATATATCCAAACTTTGTTTACCCTAAGGGACAGGCCAGATTTATATAAAAATGTAAAGAAAATCCCTTGCTCCTGGAAATAACAACCCAAAGTCCACCAACAAAGAAGGCAGAGGCTGTGCCCCAGCCCTGGTCTGAGCCAACCTTAGTTTGCCCCAAGACAGATGAAGGATCTGGCCATGCTTTAGCCCAGATCCCCTTCTTACCCCAGGCCTGAGACAAATTAAAATTGACCTAGGAAAGTTCTCAGAAGACCCTGAAAAAATATATTGAAGTCTTCCAAATCCTCATTAAGTATTTAACCTCAAATGTGGTAAAACAAAGCCTGTTAATTACTCTAAATTAACTACCATTAATCAAGGGGATAACAAAAACCCCTCAGCCTTTTTGGAAGGCTCATGGAGGCTTTTGGTTAAGCATATCAACATTACCCCAGCCGAAATCGGTTTGGCTCAGCGGTAGAGCATCGGTCTGCAGACTGAAAGGTCCCAGGTTCGATTCTGGTCAAGGGCATGTGAATTGGTTGTGGGCACATCCCTGGTGGGGGGGGGTGCAGGAGGCAGCTGGTCTATGTTTCCCTCTCATCGACGTTTCTGGCTCTCTATCTCTGTCCCTTCCTCTCTGTAAAAAATCAATAAAATGTATTTTTTTAAAAAGTATAATGATGGATGTGTACTTAGGTGAGTGCAGGAACAATTAACATGAATGATGAAGGAATTTATGGCATCAGTCCTGGTGCCCACCACATTTGGTTGTTCCCCAGGGGTTCCAGAAAAAGGGAAGTTACAAGTTACCCAGACATCTCACAGATATGTCATCTTAGAGGCAAAAAGGCAAATGGGCTCAGTAAAGAAGATCTCAGAAGTTCATCTTTGGGAAAATATTGGCCTAGGACATGACTATGCACTATAACCTGTTTGTAGTTAAATATTTAATTTTCAGACCATCTTTTAGGCCTCTGAGTTCGCAAGACTGCCACGCAGGCCTCCCCTGATCTTGTCAGGTCAGCATGTGACCCCTTTTGTCCACACATCTAAACCTTAGGCTGGTACCTGGAGGAGACCTTCTCTGTCCTTACTCTGGGACCCAGAAAAGCCACAAGATACTCCTACTTATAGCCCCTCTCTGTAATCCTGCTGGAATCTTGGTCTATAGAACTTACGCTACCATTACCACCAACCAAAACCACTTTCTGAATCAGGCCTTGGTTTATACTGTTTTATTATTACTCATCTTTAACTATTGCTTATTATGTTTCATATTCTCCCATTTAGAAGCCCTAAAACTGCAACTGGTCCTCCACATGGAACAGCAAATGGAAGCTGCTACATCCATCTTCCATGGGCCCTTAGACTATCCGCTTCCGATGGGACCCTGACTGCCATCCCAAACGACAACCCCTTTGCCAGCAGGAAGAAGCTAGAAAGACAGTCCCTTTATCGGAGCGGGTACTGTAGCAGGAATTTTAGGGAAATATAGGCAGGCTTCTTAGGGATTTTTTAGAATAGGAGTCCATGGAAAAAACACAGGGCTGCAGACTGGGAGAAGGTACATTTTTATAACACAAGGACACCAGGTGCAGTTACATTTCCATGAAACAAGGGAACTGGAAGTAGGTCTATATTTACAAAATAAAGAGAAAAAGGTCTATATTTACAAAATAAAGAGAAAGAAGCCCAAAGAGAATAAGAAAACAATAGGGAAGGAGGAGTGGGAACCTCACACTAGGAATCTCACAGGACCTGTGAGCCCAGGAGTTACTATAGTAACCAGTCTGAGGGAATAGTGACCAATCAGAGGAGATAGCAAGACATCAGGATCTACAGCCTATATAAGCCATAGGGAAAGGGAACCTAGTGGGACTCTTCCCTCTCCCTATATGGGTGTCAGTTGTGTGGGACTCTTCCCCTCCCCACATGGGAGTCTGTACTTGTTCTTCAATAAATCTCCACCTTTGCTATACCACTTTCTGTCCGTGGATTCATTCTTCAATTCTGATGGACAAAAAATCTGGGTTCCAGTCCAAAAAATTAAGTATCACTAGACACATACTTATTTTACATAGGTGGGTACAGGAATAGTCAACAATCTTACCTAATAATAGACAAACATGTAAATTGACCATACATCCACTATGCCACTAGCCAATCAGGTGTGATATGCAAATTAACCCAACAAAGATGACGGTTAATTTGAATACACAGGCACTGAGTGGGGGGGGAGAGATGCTTGTGACTTTGCCATAGCATTTTGCACCTCTCCCCCCAATCTCTCAGGGCCTCTGGGCAGCTTGGGAAGGTGGGGCAGGAGCTAAAAAAGGCAACTCCTGGGCCTAAATGGAAAGGGGCTGGACTGGAGTGGAAAGGTGTTGCTGGCAGCCAGGGAAAGGAAAGCCCATTCTACACAAATCTTCATGCATCGGGCTTCTAGTTAATAAAATAACTAACAATGAGGGAACTTGTGGTCTGCACCCTGGTGCCATTTGTTGTGCCCTGAGGGGTCCTGTAAAACAGAAGTTACACAGGGAAGTTATTTTAGATGCAAAAGGACAGTAAGCTCAGCAAAGATGGAAGTTGATCTTTGTCAGGGAAGGTACTAGGTCGTAACTACCCACCATAAACTGCTTTTTTAAATAAAAAGTCTTCATTTCAGTCCATGCTTTGTGGTTACTTTAGGTCTAAGAGTTTGCAAGGCCACCACACAGACCTTCCCTGAGTTAGCATGTGACCCCTTTTTATCCACTTATGCATGGGATTTAATATGGTAAGTTTGTTTAGTAAAATTGTACAATATGGTCATAGCTCTTTTGGCTCAGTGGATACAGCTTTGGCCTAAGGACCAAAGGGTCCCTGTTGTGGGGTCGAACCCTGGGTTCAAAATAAGACCACCGGAGGCTGATGATTAATTTTTAAAAAAGCAGGCAAGAATTTATTGAACTGGCCAGGACAGCCGCAAGAGCGCCATAGGCAGATGGACTCTACAACTACACCGTTTCAGGGGTAGGCAGTCCCTTTGAAAGGTTCAAACCACAGGAATTTTCCTTTGTTTTAAATTTTAAATCCTAAAGACTACATTCTAAAGGCTGGGGACAGCCCGCAGGGTTGGTTCCCAGTCACATCCTGCTGGACATTGGAATGTGGCCCTATCTTGCAATAGCGATAACACAGAAGCAGAGCTCAGCGGTTAGACTCTAAAAGTTATCTACAATTTCTATCCTGAAGCTACTGAGTCAGTGGGAATCATCCTCCTGTGGTCCTGGTCCCAGGCCAGGGAAAATTGCCTTAGCCTCCAGGTCTCCATCTGGAAGCTGAGGTAAGTACCCTGTGTTTTAATCAGGTGCAGGAGCCAAACTAAAAGGATTAAAATTCAAACAGCAGTTCTTACCAAAGTATGGTTGCCACTATATTTCAGTCCCAGGTTCGATTTCAGTCAAGGGCACATATCTTGGTTGTAAGCTTCTCCCCAGACCATAAATCATGTAGAAATTAGCACTAATGTAGTTCATTAATTGAAAAAAATGTTAATTTGACATTATAATTTATTAACCTTTATTTTTTATACTTTTCACCAACTTCTAATTTTTTAAACAGTGATAGCTCTTGCCACAGAATTTATTAATTTATAATTCAAATTATACCTTTAAATATGAAGATGATTCAGCAATGTAAAAAAATGAAATAAGAAAAAAATAAGGTATCTTAGTTTTAAAAGCAATTTGACTTTTTTCAAATTCCAGAATATCTAAATAAAATATTTCAACTAAGTCATTGAATATTTAGTTACTTAACTTTTAACTTTTCAAATAAAAATGAATTCTTACTCATCTCTACAAATTCAGGTTGCACCACTGAGTTTAGCCCTATAGAAGCTAAAATACCTCTTGAAATATAATTTTCAAAAGAGAATTGTCCCAAGTAGATCATGGGGAAGGACTTGGGATGTTTATCTAAGGCATCCCTTGAGATACACTTTAACCGTGCAGGTGTGGGACTCTCAAATAGTTGCTAGCTAAGAGGCTACTCTATGCAAGCAGGACCAAGGGCAGGCTTAGGACCAAAAAGACCAGAACCTTTAATTTAAATTTTTAGCTTATGCAAAATAATTCAATTAACTCCTGGAGGAATTACACCACATGAAACATGCAGTTGCAAACCACACAGCGTTTGATTACTGACACAATTCCTGGTGCTGCGGGTACAGGCTTTTTGGGGATTCTAGTGATGCTGCCCTCTGGGGTCTGGCAACTATGCTGTTCTGGTCCGGATGCAGGGGACTGGTGTTCCTCACCAGAGTGTCTCATTCGGGAGTTACTAGCTGTTCTTCTGTCATCTGGCAGGAAGAGGAACGTCGCTTGCCGGACTGACAGCGTCGCTTGCCGGACTGACAAAAGGACCTACCTTTGTGATTGTCTTGATAGGTGAGCACTGGACTGGTCAGGATCCCCATTTTTAAAGCCTGTACTGCACCCACAGTAGTCCAGGTGGCTATCAATGAACTACATCAATGCACACATGTTAATCTCAAACAGGGTGAGGGTTACATGTGGTTATCTAGGGAGTGTACATCACTCACTCAAGTCACTTGACAAGTCACTTTGAGTTATTTACTGAAGTTCAGATCCTTATCTATGAGGTACACATGCTTCAGGGCAGTGGGGAATGTGTCCTTAATATCACACTTTAAGTTTCAAGGAACATTAATTTAAACATTTAAAAATCTTCTTAATAATTTTTAGGCATTTTAAAAGCATTTTTCTATATTTTTATATATTACTACAATAAGAATATATATTGAATGTTCTTCCAAATATGGTATCAAAATAAAATTCAACTGTAATAAAATATCTAAAAATTATAGGTATTTAATACATTTAGATGTAATGCATGGGTCTAGGAAAAATAATCATAGGAAAATAAGTGATTATTTTTCATTGAGTTATGAGAATGAAGCATATCAAAATTTGTGGAATGATTCTATAACAGTAGCTAGAAGAAAATTAATAGCTTTGCATGTTTATGTAAAAATGTAATATTAGTTTCATATTAGTAAATAATACATATTTTGTAATATGTTTATAGTAGAATATAATATTAGTATATATAGAAATTTTAAAACCATTGAGTTAAGGATTATCCTTAAAAAGAGAAAAGCAAACCCAATATAAGTTAAAAAAAAGGAAGAAAATAATTTCAAAATTAGAACCAAAACAAATACAAGATAAAGAGACAGCATAGAAAAATCATCAAAGACAAAAGTTTGTTCTTTGAGAAGATTAATATAATTGATAAACTTCTGACTAGACCAACACAATTAACATGGACTAATTACTAAAATCTATAAATATTAGAATAATTACAATATTATGAATAACATTTGCCCACATATTGTATATCATAGAGAAAATAGACAAATATCTTAAATAATACAACTTATCTACCATAGAAAATGTGTAGACTGGCAGTTGTCTGGTTTTAGCACTATGACTAAAGGTGTATAAAACACTCCAACTTGGCTAAAATAGAAGCTTTGCAAGTATCTTGATCTTGAAAAAGGTACATCATATGTGAAAAAGAGAGAATTTGGATTCTGAGTCTTGATGTTTGACTGTGTTTTATTCCTCTTGTTGCCTTATTGAGGACTTATGCCGTATACTATGTGAAATATCATGTTTTTTAATAACAAACAACATAATTAGAACAATATAAACTAATAAATTGAATTCATCAAAATTAAAACCTATCAGAAGATACTGTTAAGAAAATGAAAAGGCAGATGAAACTGGTTTGGCTCAGTGGATAGAGCTTGTGGACTGAAAGATCCCAGGTTTGGTTCCGGTTAAGGGCATGTACATTGCTTGTGGGCAAACCCCCAGTAGGGGGTGTGCAGGAGGCAGATGATTGATGTTTCTCTCTCATCGACGTTTCTAGCTCTCTATCCCTCATCCTTCCTCTCTGTGGAAAATCAATAAAATATATTTAAAAAAAGAAAAGAAAAAAAAAGAAAATGCAAAAAATATTTTTTCTTATATAGGATGTGCTGTTAACATTAGTAATTAGAGAGCTCAAATTGCCAAAGCCAAATTGAAATCTCTCTGTCTCCAGAAATAAAGAAATAGTTGAAAAATAGTTGACAAATTCCTAAGTACTTCTAAAATCCCATATCAATTTATTAAGCAAAGTTCAACATTAAATAACTTAAATATTTACTTTGCATACAGGTTCTTATACAGAAAAATTTTCTTATACTATAGAAAGCCCAGTCATGATTGAGCATAAAGATTAAGTATGTCCTCCTAGCTAAAGTAAATAACAAGTCATGAATTTCATTAATCTCATAAATTAAATAGTGAGGAGAAACTAAGATGGTGGCATAAGGTATACACCTGTATGTGCTGCCTCTCACAACCATACCAAAACTACAACTAAAAGACAAAACGACTATCACTCAGAACCATGGGAAATCTGGCTGAGTGGAAGTTCTACAACTAGAAGGGAAGGAAAAGCTCATTGAGACTGTGTAGAAGGTGCAGAGCCACAGAAAAGCAAAGGTACAGATGTGTGCACAGAGAGGGCTGGCAACTGAAGATGCAGTTGTCTTCTTCAAGCAGGAGGGAGACACAAGCTCCTGCTGCTCTGAACTCCAATTTCCAGCAAGACTCTGGGGACCCAAATTCCTACAGGGAGAAACTGGACTGTCTGGCATCGGGTTGGAAAGTGAGGGTGGCTTTCTCACAGAGTTGTGTGCAGGAATCATTGTTTACTGTGCTGGGGGTGGGGTTAGGGGATGTGGAAACATGGAGATGCAGAGATAATTGACTGGCAGCCATTCCTGTTTGCCAAGTCCAAGTGATTCCCTGAGACCCTTCTCACCCAATTTACAAACCCACCCAAACTGTGTGCAATGACTTTTGCATATGAATGGCCTGCCCTATCACAGATTAACTTATCAAACTGCATCTGGGTCAGACAGCTCCAAAACTTCTAAAGCCCAAACAAAGAGGAGAAATCTGTAGATCTTGCTGTAGCTCCTGCTGGGTGGCCTTAGACAGTAGCTGACTTGCACCTCCTTTAAGATCCAGGAGCCAGTGTACCTATTAGTCAGTGTGAGATGACACCAGATTTTAACTCTTCACATCCATAAGTGACACACTCAAGAGGCAGACTCAGTGAGCACCAAAGCCCCACTGAAGCAAGTCCTGCCCCATAAGGGTGTCTCCAGCACAACATTTTCCCCATTATAGACACAGCTGATCCTCAAAGCCTCTCAGTGTACCAACAACAATCGAGGCTTAAATACAATAAGACTGTGTACCCAGCCCACAAAGGGGTGTACCAAGAGTGTGTACGTTAGGTGATTGGAAAGGCTAAGCCACTGGGCCCTATAGGTACCTACCACACAAAGCCACTCCATCAACACAGGAAAGCAGCCAAAATGCAGAGACAAAGAAACATGTACGAATGAAAAAAATGGAGGAGAGCAAACTACTCAATATAGAGTTCAAAACCACAGTTATAAGGTTACTCCCCAATCTTCTAGAAACCACCAAGAAACTTAGTGAGACCTTCAAGGATCTTAATGAGAATGCAAAAAATACTACTACTACTACTACTACTACTACTACTAATAATAATAATAAATAAAAAATAAAAATGGAAAAGGACCAGTCAGAAATTAAGCATATACTGTCTGAAATAAAGAATTATATACAAAAATCCAACCATAGACTAAAGGACCCCAAAAATCAAACCAAAGATTTAAAATGTGAGGTATTAAAAAATACACATCCAGAAAACAAAAAGAAATAAGAATCCAAAATATGAAGATAGTGTAAGGAGCCTCTGGGAAAACTTTAAGCATACCAAGATTCAAATATGGGGATGCCATAAGAAGAGAGAGAGCAAGATATTGAAAACCTATTTGAAGAAATAATTGACAGAAAACTTCCCTTGCCTGGTGAAAGAAATAGACTTACAAGTCCAGGAAGCACAGAGAACCCCAAACAAAAGGAAACCAAAGTGGATGACTTCAAGACACAGCATAATTAAAATGCTAAGGGCAAAAGACAAAGAGAGAATCTTGAAAGCAGTAAGAGAAAAAGAGTTAGTTACCTACAAGAGGGTACCCATATGACTGTCAGCTGATTTCTCAACAGAAACTATGCAGGCCAGACAGAAGTAGCAAGAAATATTCAAAGTAATAAATAGCAAGAACTTATAACCTAGATTACTCTATCCAGAAGAGCTATCATTCAGAATTGAAGGTCAGATAAAGAGCTTCACAGACAAGAAAAAGCTAAAGGAGTTCATCACCACCAAACCAGGATTATATGAAATGCTGAGGGGTATTCATTAAGAAGAGGAAGAAGAATAAAAAGGTAAAGATAAAAATTATGAACAACAAAGAGACAACAAATACATATCTATAAACAAATGAATCTAAAAATAGAGTCAATAAAAAAAATCTGATGAACAGAATAAACTGGTGACTATAATAGAATCAAGGGCAAAGAAAGGGAGTGGACTGACAATTCTCAGAGGGAAGGGGTTGTGAGTGGTGTGGGAAGAGATTGGACAAAAATTTTATACCTATGGATGAGGACAGTGGCAGGGGATAAGGTCATGGGGGTGGGGATCAGGTGGAGGGAAAAAGAGGAACATCTGTAATAATCTAAACAATAAAGATTTATTTTAAAAAATTAAATAGTGACATTTTTACTATAAAATGATTTTAATTACATTTTTACTTAGCCCTGTTACACTAAACTATATGTGGTGGTTGAATAAAAAAAATTAGACTAATTTCTAAAGGGTGCATCTAAAAAATAAATACGTTTATGACTCAGGATATATGTAATATAAAATTAGTATAGTTGGACCAATAAAAATTGAAAAGAATAACTATATTAAATGTTAACCCTGTGAGTAACCTGAATAAAAATATACATTATTTAATTGTATTATAACACATTATTTAATATCCAACTTAATATGTTATCTACTGTAAAATATGTGCCAATAAACAGTTAAATCATAGTCCAGCATAGGCCTCTGGTAATAGCCCAGAATAAAGAAAATGTGACATATAAATAATTCAAATAGCATGTTATTAGTACCATCTTTTCTGGCATATAAGACTTTTGAAATGAAAAAAAGTCAACGGAAAATTGGGGGCAAAAGACCAAAATTGCACAAAAATTACCTGCAGATCTTGAGGGCAAAGTAAATCTTTTCTTTGAAGTGGGGGGTAGTCTTATACAGCGAAAATAGGCCTAAACCTATGTTTTTTTTTTGGTTGTTTTTTTTTTGTTTGTTTTTTTAAATATATTTTATTGATTTTGTACAGAGAGGAAGGGAGAGATAGAGAGTTAGAAACATCGATGAGAGAGAGTCATCGATCAGCTGCCTCTTGCACACCCCCTACCGGGGATATGCCCGCAACCAAGGTACATGCCCTTGACCGGAATCGAACCTGGGACCTTTCAGTCCCCAAGCCGACGCTCTATCCATTGAGCCAAACCGGTCCCGGCTAAACCTATGTTTTAACTGTAAAATTAGGGGGTCATCTTATCCTCTGGAAAATACAGTAGTTACCTTTCTGTAAATCTAGGAAGATTAAATATTCTACTTTGAAATTGGAATGGCTGAGTTAGAATTTTTGAAAGTGTTCACTTTAGATTGATAATAAAATTTTCAGGATCTATTGATATATATATATAAAAGCCTAAGCGATCCTTACAACCAGCCACCAAACAGCCAGTTCCTGTGATGTGCATTGACCACAAGGGCACACAGACACTCAATGCAGGAGCTTCTCTCTGGTGGTCAGTGGGCTCCTACAGCCCACCTCCCACTGCCAGACAACTTCCCATGGTGCCTCCTCCTGGCTGGCTGGCCCCAATAGGCCCCAATCAGAACTGGGTGGGGCAGCCCTAATAGGCCCCAATCACCGGACAAGCCTAGGAACCCCACCCATGCACAAATTCATGCACCAGGCCTTCAGGTTTTTTTGTGTGTTTTTTTAAATTAATTAATTAATTTTTTAAATAAAATTGAGCCCTAGAATTACATCCTTTTAAGTTTTTTGTGTTTTAATGGTAGATATTTTCATTTAATTCTTATGAAGAAAGTTATATTAAAAAAGAGTTATATTATTCCTGCATTAGGTATTTATTCAGAACAAGTATTTGTTGAGTTGCCTACATTATCATGTAATTATATTCATACATGTTTTTATACATAAAATAAATGTATTGATGCTTGGGAAAATGAGAATCTTTAAAAAATACTGAATGTAAATGTAAAAAGAAATGAAGCAATAAGTATTTGTTAAAATACACTGGAGAATTAATTAATATTTAGATTTACATTTTAGGCATCTTGTTAACTCTCCACATCTGATTATAACCTGGGTATGATTTCTAAGTCTCACTTCCCTGGATCAATGAAATAATCTTCCTCATTATATTGCACATTATGGAATTCAATCTCCAGACAGTTTAGTTTGGCTCTCCTCCATATTTGACACTCTTTTCACATGGTCTTTTTTTCTCTCTACTCTTAAATATTTTAATTTATTTTATTATTATTTTTAAAAATACATTTTGTTGATTTTTTACAGAGAGGGAGAGAGAGGGACAGAGAGCTAGAAACATCGATGAGAGAGAAATATGGACCAGCTGCCTCCTGCACACCCCCTACTGAAGATGTGACCGCAACCAATGTACATGCCCTTGACCAGAATCGAACTGGGATCTTTCAGTCCACAAACAGATGCTGTATTCACTGAACCAAACCTGTTTTGGCTACTCTTAAATACTTTTAATACCAAGGTACAGTTTCCTGCTGCTCTTACCCAATTTATCTAGAAATTACAACTCTTCTGTAATTCTCTTTGTTTTAAACTTATTTTACCTTTTTGTAGCCCATTGACAACCACCTCGATTTCAAAATCCCTTTTCCAATGCATTCAGGAAACCATTCTCTCCCTATTCTACTTGGCTGACAGTTTTCTTATTGGAAACTTACTTTCCTCTAATGCTCCTTAAATAATTAAAAAATGTCCCAGGGACTTCATTATGTTTCACTCTTCACGTACACTTAGGGAAATCATCAATGCCTGCTTTCATTTGCCACAGATGTTTTTTACAATTCCCAAATCTAAAACAACTGCTTGGAAATTTATCCTGAATTCCATAATAAATTCTTACTCTCGTTTACCTCTATTTAAACCTGTTAACAACACTTCAAGTTTAGGCAAACTTAAACCATACATTTCCCTACATTGCTTCTATAAATTTGAATGCACATACCGTGTTTTTAACTTAATTGTGTTGCCAGTCTGAAAAATTAAGCATTGCAAATTTCCTCAATGAGTATAATACTTTATAATTTTTAAACAATTAAATTTTTTTTTTTTTTTTTAGTTTCTTTGTTTCTGTTTAATCCTAACTCCAGGATATTTTCATTGATTTTGGAAAGCAGGGAAATGAAATAGAGAGTGAGAGGAGACAGAGAGCGAGAGTGAGAGCGAGAGTGAGAAACATTAGTGTGAAAGAGAAACCTCTCATACATGACTGACTGAGGATTGAACCTGCAACCTCAGTTTGTGCCCTGACCAGAATCAAACCTGCAACCGTTTTGGTAGAGTGGATGACTCTCCAAATCTATTGAGAAACCTGGCCAGAGCAAGTGATTTTTTTCATTAATGATTTATACATGATGTTGTAAAGCTGCTTAAATTGATAATATATAGTGGTATTCAAAGCAGAACACTGCACTGTAATTATCTTATTGAGCTTAAAGATTTTACATGAAAACTTCAGGGATAAAATATGATAGAAACATGTTCAAATCCATATGAAGTTTGCTATTATTACTAAAATTATTTAAAAGTTAAACTTTTTTAATTTGACAATTTTTATATTGAATCACATTTTCAAATTGAATTCCATTAAGTTTTAGATTTATTCCTTTATATAGACTTCTTACATTACATTACAAATATGGTTACAACCATTTATTATGAATAGTGCTATGTTTCCCAACTTTGCATATTTATTTTAATATGCAATATGTATGCTACACTTTCAAGTAGGAAAATGGGCAAAATTATTGCATGACCTCGCACATACATTAAAAATAATAGCAAAAATAGAATGGATAACACAGTCTCATCTTTTTGGTACCACTCAGTGCTTCCATGTCTCTTCCATTATTTCAGATGTTTTGCATAATTTCCTGGCTGTGAGAGATCCACATGAAGATACATTTTAAGACAATCTGAACAAGTCGTTAATTCTCGCTTATGACTAAAACTGTTAATATCCCATCAAGTGGAGTTCTCTACTACTGTGACCACTGGAAACTGTATTTGCTGTCAGCAGGCTCAATGCCTGACAGTAAGTATATAAATCAGAGAACTGACAGAGTTATCAGGACCAAGTAAGAATTTCCACTCAGTAAGCTTGAAATACATTCTGAGTAATGAGCTGCCCTCCAAATAATAAAAGGTAAGTTAGAAGAGATGCATCATTCAGTTGAGAATGAGTTAAGGGGAATTTCCTGGGTAGATAAAGTTTTATGAAAGATTTTGATGTAGAAAATTCATTTGGATATATAAATTTATTTTGGGTTTCTATTTTATTATTAAGTTTCTGTTCAAGCTTTGACTATTTGCAACTTGATTTGAAGTTATCTCCCTCCAAAGGATATTAAAATGTACCTAATCTATACCAATAAAAGGATAATATGCTAATTAGACCAGGAGACTTTCGACAAAGCCATGGTGGCAGGGCCAAGGCAGAGGTGGTTAGGGGTGATCAGGCTGGTGGGGGGAGGAGGCAGTTGAGGACAATCAGGTTGGCAGGGAGGGCAGTTGGGGGCGAGAAGCCCAGCAGGCAGAGTAGTTAGAGGTGATCAGGCAGGCAGGAGGCAGCAGACCCGGACTGTGAGAGGGATGTCCGACTGTTGGTCTGACTGCCCTGTGGGATTGGGCCTAAACCAGATCCCCTGAGGGTCCAGTTTGGAGAGGGTGCAGGCCGGCTGAGGGACACCCCTCCTGTGCACTAATTTTGAGCATTGGGCCACTAGTTAGACTATAAAATGAAAAATAATCTGTTACTAAACTTTTTTAGTAAAAAAAAAAGCAACACTTCTACTATTGCTAATACCAATACCCACTTTTATATATGTATAACTCTTACTTTTACTTCACCAACCCAATCATTGAAATACTTAAATATACCAGGAAATATAATATGGCATTAATTAATTAACACATAAGTCATTAGTTTAATCTCCAGTTTTAAGGGTTTTCCTGTGGTTCAGATGGTTTCATTTAAAAAGTCACACAGTTAATGAGTGAATAATGTAGAAATCAAATCACAACTGTACTTTTCTAAGTTTATACTGTTTTACTAATTCCTAGAGACCCAGTGTGAAAATTCATGCATGGGTGGGGTCCCTTGGAGTAACTTGTGGAAATTGGGTCTCAGCTGGCATCCCCAGCCTTGAGGCTCTGCAGCCCTACCTGGCACCCCGCCTTAGCCTGGTGCTGTCCCCTCACCTGCTCCACCATCCCACCTGAAGGACAATCAATTGGGGCTGGGCCCCCTGCCCAGCCCTCTCAGCACCTGAGAGCCTGGTGGCGGCCCTACCCCCACCCCTGCCACTGGTTGCTGTCTACAGAGCAATCAGTGGGGTGATCAGACCCCCCTACCTGCACCTGCCTTGGCGTGGTGCTGTCCACTCACCAGATCCACTATAACCACCCTGGTCCCACTCTCATTGGGGCCCATTGGGGCTAGCAGTGCCCCCACTGCTGCCCACTGGCAATGCCACATAGCCGATGCCTGCCAGGTTCCGTGCCGCATCCTGGTGGTCAGTGCATGTCATAGTGAGCAGTCAAATTCCTGGTCTCCTGGTCAAACTCCTGGTTGAACAACTGATCGAGGGGACAATTTTCATATTAGGCTTTTATTGTATAGGATAAACCCAATAGTGTAAACACCATGAAATCTAGTATCGATACATACAACTTAGCTCCACCAATGAGAACATTTAACAGATCACCTACATAGAGTGAAGAAATTTAAGTGAAATACCTAGTTTAGATATTCAATGTATTCTTCAACAAATTTTAGCACCTTATGTAATATCATATAATAGTATATATAGAAAGGCAAAAGGCTCAATATAACCAATGTAACACTAAAAATTGAGTCAGAGGACTGACAATTCCTGACTTTAAGGCTTTAAAACTATAGCAATCTAGATATATATGGGTGGAAGAGTAAACAAATAGATTAATAGGACAGAGAGCTCAGCATTATTATATTCTATGATGTTTATGAAAATTGTAATTCATCAGGTACAGCATCCTTAATCTTCTTTTTGGTCTTTTTTATATATGAAACCTTTGCACATGAAGACAATCATTCTCTCTCTCTATATATAAAAGCCTAAGCAATCATACGACCAAGGCCACCGCCAGATGGCCGGCTTGGCGTGGTGCCGTCCACTCACCAGTTCCACTATAACCAGCTGGTAGCTATAATGCGCACTGAGCACCAAGGGGCAGATGCTTAATGCAGGAGCTGCCCCCTGGTGGTCAGTGCCCTCCCACAGTGGAAACACTGTTCAGCTGACAACGAGTGGCTGATGGCTAGTGAGTGCATCTGCGGTGGCATCAGCCTCTCCTGTGGACACTCCCCCTGTGTGTCCGAGCAGCAGAGGTGGCAGGCGCAGTGGGTCCAGGGTGAGCAAGAGCGGCATAGTGCACAGCCCGGCTCAGGCTCCTCCCTGGCCAGCTCCAGCTTCCCGCACTACTTTGTGCTGTGCAGGACCGACGTGGACAGCGGGCTGGAGCCTGAAGAGCTGGTAAGAAGGCCGGGCTGCAGTGGTGCTGAGGTCCACTGATCCCCATAGGCCAGGATGAGAGACCCCACTGGTGCATGAATTTGTGCACCAGGCTTCTAGTATCATTTATAAATGCTTTTAAATTTTACACTTGCACAAAACTATACTACATAAAATAAAATAATATAACGGCATACCAAAGTTTTATAAATGATTGAAATAAATAACAATTTCCCAAGGCATTTACATATTGTAATTTGCTTATATATTAGGATATTTACTTTTCATATCTGATACTCCTCAGTTAGGCCAAAAGCCTGAGTTATTAATCTCTCAGATTTCAGAATTCCTATATCTCTGATGATAATGTTGACAAGCTTGAAACTAGTTAGCAGTTGGTTGCCATGGACAATAAAAAAAGAATTTGCAGGGCCATCAGCTGGAACCAGGATTGATATGGAAGTCACTGTGGAACTCCTAGGTCAATATTCATACATCATAATTTTAATGATCACATTAATAATTTTATTTTCTGGAAAAGAAGAGAAGAAATGGAGAGATGCTTAGAATTATTCTATAATTATGCTCTATAATTTTAGAATATATTTAACTTATTTACTGATTTATTATGGAAGTAGTTTGATTTACAAAGAAATTTCCTTTTCCTTTTCCATGTAATAATGTGTTTTGTTTTGTTTTTTGTTTTTGTTGTAGTCATATTTCTTTTTTTTAAAATATATTTTTATTGATTTCAGAAAAGAAGGAAGAGTGAGAGAGAGATAGAAATATCAATGATGAGAGAAAATTATTTATAGGCTGCCTCCTGCACATACCCTACTGGGGATCAAACCCTCAACGCAGGCATATGCCTTTGACCATTCAGTCCACAGGCCAATGCTCTATCCACTGAGCCAAACCAGCAAGGGCTTGGTCATGTTTCTGAAAATGTTTTTCCACAAAGGGTAAGGTGATAGACATGATAAATTTATGACACAACTGATGATTGTGTACATAGATAAAGATCTTCTGAAAATTTATTAAAATAAATATGATCATTTAACAAGACATAATGCATTAATTTTTATTTAATATTTAAACGTATGTACCATTAACACACAAAAATGATGACACACTTTAAATAAAAAGTTAATAGCTTTTTAAAATATCAGCAATAAAATGTCAAAAAAGAATCTGAGGTTTTATAAAATGCTGTTTTACAATAGCACCAAAATATAAAATAACAGTAAAAACACCTAAAAGTGGTGAGAAAAATTTATAAATTTTAGAATGTTAAAAAACAAAACCAAAGGAGACCTATATAAATGGAAGTATGTTACAAATTAGAATGCTTAATAACTTAAAAATTTCATTTTTATATTATATTAATTTAGATATTGTGTGCCATCTCAATCAAAACCCCACAGTATATGTGCTTGCATGTAAATGTATATATGTATGTGTAAAATTAGATAAAATCAATTGAAAATGTATATGAAAATATAAAGGATAACAAGTATCTTTATATTTGGAAGGACCAGCTCTAAGGGAAAACAACACAATCTCAAAATTAAAATTAATTAACAATAAGAAAATCTGAACAATGACTGATCTTAGAAATTAAAAAAAATGACTAGCACACACATTTACTTAATTTATAGAAAAATGACATTTTAGGGAAGTACAGAAAGAACAGTATTTTCAATAAAGTGACTCTATTCTAATTTACTACTATGAAGAGTAAAACTAGTTTTATAATGTAGTTCCCTGTAAATAAAAGAGTAAAATAAAAATAAAAAACCATTATAGAATAATATGAGATACAGCACTTATTTTCAAGTTTCAGAGTGGAAAATAGATGGTAATATTTACTCATTCTTGTTGGGAATGTAAATTGGTCAACTATGGCAATCTATTGCACAGAATCTACTAATGTTTAACATATACAAATTCACTGACAAAGCAGTTTGACTCCTAGATATATGTTTAATGATGCATGTACTTGAATACTGAAAGATGCACAATAATATTTACAGCAGCATCAAACCACAAGCCACACAAATGCCCAATAACATTAAAATGTATTTTAAATTTTGAGATAAAAAATAAAGCAATATAAATGAACAAATAATACCTATATGCAACAGCATAGTTATGTCTTACACATGACAAGTTGAACAAGGTAGTCACAAACATCTAATATATAAATCTATTGAAATAAACTCCCCAAATGGCCCCAAAATAAAATTATACAGTTAGAAAACTTGGTTCCGTTAATAGGGGGAAAAAGAGAAGGCATTAGTAAAGGAATAAAAGTATCTTTGGAAACACTAAAATATATTGTTTTACTAGTTTTGGATCTATTTATATGTGATGTCTTTGGATAAATTAAATGCATTGTAAAAATATACTTTTTATGTACCTAAAATATATACTGAATATATACTTCATATACAACTTAAAAGTTTAAATGATTAAAATAATTTATTTTTGTCCAGAAATCTGATTTCTTCAGTCCAGACATTTCTAAAATTCAGCTATTTCATTGTCTATCTCTCCTGCATCAGTATTTCTCATTGTTTTCCAGCTAAACAAAGCTTCTTACTCTAATTTCTTTTATATATTCCATTCTGAATACCTTGTTATTTGTATAACTATCTTGTGTTAGATTTCATTTTATAAACAAATAGTATTCTATCCTAGCCTACAATGTTCTTCTTATATTCTTGCATATCCCTTATATTTTCCTTCCCGTGTCTTTTCAGTGTTGCTGCTGTTATTTTTTTATTTATTTATTTATTTATTTTTTTTTTTGTGTGTGTGTGTGTGTGTGTGTGTGTGTGTTGTGTGGTTCTTTTAATCACCATCCATTATTTCTGTTTCATCATTTTTTTAGTATTGCAAACGTCATTCTTTGTATGTGACTCCACCAATGGTCTATGAGTATTAATATACATTAATATTGTTTTTAACTACATAATCAAGTCTACAAATGTGTATTTTAACTATGTTTTTTAAAATAAGTTTTGAATCAAATTGTTACAAAAGTAAACAGTTCAACCTATTGTGTTTTTACATCATTATAAACTCGCCTCACTTACATCAATTATTGACAATCGGTTACCCAGTGAGTTTGGAAAATTAGATAAGCCTGTTTATTCTGAATTTTCTACAAAGCACATAAGCAATTTGTGCAAATTGATTATTTGTCTTCATACAGTTCCATGCTAATTGTAAAATTATCAGTAAACAGGTGCTAGTTTTCCAAGGTTTGGGGATTAACATATATCATCAGTTTTACTCTTTAATAAATTTAGTAGTAGAGTATTCTTAAATTTAGATTTTGTGTTTCGGCAAGTAAATTCACTCCTACTAATCAAAAGCTAATTATTGTCATTGATCCCAATTTTTCACAAGGCAGTGTGCTGTTTTTTAAAGCATGTTTTCTTTATCAGGAAATGAATCCTGACATTTTTCTTAAAAAATATTTCTCAGGATCTGACACTGATTGCAGAAAATAAAACTACACCCTAACATCTAGTAAATTATAGTTTAGTGTCTGAGTACTTTTGGCAACCATATATTAGTCATCTCAATATGGTATTATTACTTCAGAATATTTCATGTGTATATTTTGAAAGACAGTAGGATTGTAGAAATTTTGTTTATTTATATCAAGGTTAAGCAGTCCAAAATGTACTTTCAGAAGGCATAATTAGATGTTGACTTAAAATATGGTTTCAACATATAAATAGAACAAAACTAAGTCAAATGAACAGAGAATAAAGATATGAGTGGTTAATAAAAATTCATTTGTATTATAAGCATTAATAACTTAGAATGGTATTATTTTAAAATACATTTAAGTTATAAATATAAAGATATGTAAACATTTTATGTTTCTTATTAAAATCATGCCATTTTAAATGTCCTTGAAATAATTATAAGCATTGGATTAAAAGTAAATCCTGCCAAAGACAGTGTAAACACTATTACATATTTTTGCAGAATTAAATGAAAACAAATTAAGGCCTAAATAATTAATATTATTACCTGGCCATTTTGTAAAGATTTTATTCATTAAATTATCTGAAATAAGCACACAGAAATTATTTTCTGATGTCATGTTTGTGCTTGGTAGAAGTATGAAAATGTCTATGCTAAAATTAGGAAATTATGAGGTCAATAAAATCATATCATTCTAATTAGAGGTTGCTATAATAATACGATAACAAAAGAAGGATATGAGTTCTATAAGAAAAATAAGATAATTTAAATTAATTAAATATATGAGAATCAAACTCGATAAACTGAAGATGGCTAACTAACTTTATGTCAAAATGGTGGTGGTATTCCAGAGAAAAATTTTAAGAAAATTGATTAATCTCTAATGTCTAAAAAGTATGAATTTAAATTATAGTTAGTTTAAGATATGTATGCTGTTTACATTTAGTTTGGTCAATGTGAAATATGATTAAAAAACCTATGAAAATATTAGGAATTGCTATTTGTTGTTAACATCACCAACAAAGTATGTTTTTTAGTCACTCTACTACTACCAACAAACTAAGAGAGACAGAGTGAGAGCAAAAGTGACAGAGATTCAAGAGATATTTAAAATATGTATATATTTTAAATTAAAATACATGTTTATAAAATACCTATAAGTCTAAAAAGAAGGCAAATTATTTTCTTTTTAATGCTACATTTAAATTATGCATTTATAACTCAAAATATCCTGTATGAATAATTAAAAACTAAACTAATAGTTCAAATATTTTTAAAATCTTATTCCTGGGACAGAGTGACCTTTGAATTAAAGAGGAGGGGAAAACATGAAAAGTTTTTTTTGAATTGTGAGAGATTTTGAGTAAACCTTCATACAAATTCTTTAATTTTCACACCTACAATCATAAAACTCATTCCACAAACTCTTCTTAATTCATTTTGTAAGATGTGCAAAATTCTTATAAATCATTTTTTTTCAGCAGAAGAGATAGCTTATTATAAATGAAATGTCTTTTACTTTACAAAATTTCGATCACTCAACAAAATAATATAAAGCATATTATGTAAAAATACATGGAGAAATGCAATAAGCATACCCTGTCAACATAAGATTTAACTTTCAGCAGAAAAAAGTGTGAATTAAATGAAATGGTAAAGAATCATATTGTGACTTACTGATACATTAATCTGATTTCAATATTTTAAGTCACAATAAGCATCAGAGTGTAATAATGGTGTGAGAATTTTTAAAAGTCAATAAATTTAATACAGGAGAGAAACCATAAAAAACCCTCACATATAAAGTCAATTAATTTTTCACAAAGTTAAGCAGACATTTTACAGCATCTTCTCCATAAATTATACTTAAACAAGAGATAATTACATAGAAAAATAAACTTTTGCCATTATCTCAGGCCATGAATGAAAATTAATTTGAACTGAAACAAAATAAATGTGAAGGCAAACCTCTGAAACTTACAGAACTAAATATTAGAGCATATATTTGAGACCTTGAGAAAAGTAAAGATTTTTTTTATAAAGTCCATGAAAATCACTACATGGAAAAATGAGAAAATGATAATAAATTTTCATCAAATTTAAATCTTATATTCATAAAAATTAGACTATGGAAAGACAATCCATGTTCCAGGAGATAATATACCTAATACATATATATTAGAAATAATTTATATAATAATTGTATAAAATGCTATTTATCAATAAAACATTTGTATAGCTTAATAAACAGCTGACATTTCAAAAGCAAATGTATAGAAATGGCTAATAAGCCTTGGCTGGATGGCTCAGCTCGTTGGAGCATCATCCTTTACACCAAAAGGTTGCAGGTTTGATTCCCAGTCAAGGCACATACCCAGGTTATGGGTTTGGTCCCTGGTCAATTGAATAGGGAGGCAGTCAATAGCCAATCAATGTTTCTCTCTCTCTCTAAAATCAATTTAAAAATATCCTTAGATAAAGATTTAAAAAAAAGAAAAAGAAAATGGCTAATAAGCTCATGGGCAGTGATGTTCAACATTAATATAAATAAAAATGAGTTACCATTTCACACCCACTAGAAGGGCCAACATTCTTTTAAAGAACTGACCATGTCAGATGTTCATGAGCATGTGGATGAATTGCAACTATTTAACATTGTTAGCTGTATTGTATAATGGTATATTCGTTTAGAAAAAAAAATATTGGCAGCTTTTTATTAAATTAAATATAAAGCTTCATTATGACCTGGAAATAATAGAAATCTATATATACAAAAGCCTATAGAATGCAAAGTGTTCACTCAGGAGTTCGACCTACCAGGAGTTCAGTCACTCACTATGATGTGCTTTGAGCACCAAGGAACAGTGTGAAACAAAAGAAGGCCCTGGCCGGCAGCCTGCAGCCACTAGGGACCCTACCCATTTCATGCACTGGGCCTCTAGTAGAATCATAAATAAAGAAAAAGATGGCATAAGGATATTATACAGTAATTGATAGATCAAAAGCTAGTACTAACCCAACTATCCATCAACAGAAGAATTAATAAGCCAAATTGTGGTATATCATATGATGAAATAATACCTTACTGTATAGAAAAAAAAAAAAAATGAATGCTCTAGCATGGGGGATCTCCAAAGCAGAGATCCTAAACAAAATAAGATATGCATACACAGAACTAACATACAATCTAAGTTAAATTCATTTAAGCTGTGAGGAAATATATTTTATCTTATATTTATAAGAGAGATATGCAAACTACATGTATCCTTAAGAGCCTAACTATTTTATTTTTCATGAAGACATTTTTTAGAGAATTTTAGGTTTATAGCAAATGTGAGGAGATAATACAAAGATTTTTTTCATATAATTGCTATTCCCACTCTTGTTTTTGTCGCACAGTATGATCTCATCCTAAATCTGTTCTTCTTGCGGCCCTAATATGGTTAGCTCTGGCATAATTGCTGGCTGCAGGCCCTCCATTTCCATTCAGTAGTAAAGAGAGAGTTACTTCCTATAAAATCTCTTAAGAAAGAGGGAATTATTCTCCCAGAAGGCCACTGGCTAACCTGCTCTTAAATCTCACTGTCCTGAAAATAGTTAGACCTCTGTAACATCTGTCCAATTATCACTGTTGAAAAAAGAGATTATCTTCTTTGGATTAATGTGGTTGGATTAGGCTGGGGTAAATTAAGTGGACATATCATTCCCCAGAAATGTTTTCAAAATACAACAGCCATATGGCTCCCTTCTTAGTGACAAGACCAGTAGAGTGCTGTCAGCAAACAAAGATTACCATAGTTGGAGGCACCAAATAGTTATTTTAAATTCCAGAAATTTAATTTTAAAAAATGTTTGTGAGATTAAAGAAATTTACCCAAGTGAAGTTGAGGGCACTGGATTTATTTTTGGAATATAAACCTAAGTGCAAGCATTTAATAAAAAAAAAGTTGAAAACATCTATAAAATTTATTTTCGAAAAAATGATTCGTCATTAAGTGTACTGTGCTTTTCATAACTGGTACCTTTTGAAATAGTGAAGGTGTATCTGTGCAATTAAAAATATTTTTGAGATAAAGAAAATTATGAAACTTTCAGCTTTTATGAAGAAATAATTTATATTAACAAAGAAGTAAAATTTTTATATAAATTTGGTGACTTTACCATAATTTTGGCTATTTTAATAATATATCACATAAAAGCAAGAAATTACTATTTCAACTGTATTGGAGGATGCTGGACTGCTATTCAACTTCCCCCCCCCCCCCCCCTTGTACTTACATTATTGACATATTAAAAAAATAAGAAGTGTTTGTTCTGAAGTGACTAACTCTTCAGAAGCCATCTGCAATCACACTGGGTGGCTTGTAGGCAGTTGCTATTAAAAAGTCACTCAGCTCATTAGTGGGCCAATTAGCTGATATGTAGTGCAGCGCCCCAGTAAGTTGTCTCAACTGCCATGTAAAATCTTAGTAGGATTGTCAACTATGCAAACTGCAGTGAAACAAAGCAGGTGAGTATCCCAGGGCAGAAGGTGACCTACACACGATCCTTCAAATACCAATGAAGTAATCCAGAATTCCACTTAGAGTACATAATTTGTCTGGAGAGACATCCTAATCAAAATGTGATTATCACTCCTAGGCACAAATAATATTTGCTACACTTAATTCAGATTTCTTTTTGATATTTGGTATGTATATACACATTTTTTAAATGAAGATAACCTCAATTCAATGGATAGAACCCCTGGCCTCTTGAGTTAGGTTCTGAGATACATATATCCCGTTCAGTATTTCAAACACAGTGGTGTGACAAATCAATAAAAATCTATGTCTCTAAAAAACTTCAACACTTTGTTTTAAGCCAAAATAAAATCATAACCAAAAAAATAATAATTAGCTTTCATACACTACTCATTATGTTTAAAGAGGAGAGTAATGAATACATTTTAATGCAATTTAACCAAATTTTCATTGTCTGCAACCATACCAATGATCTTATTATACATTAAGTATTCTGGACGAAAGGGGCCACATGCTAACCTGACAAGCTCAGGGGAGGTCTGCATGGCAGTCTTGCAAACTCAGAGATCTAAAGTAACCAGAAAGGATGGTCTGAAATTAAACTTTAACTAAAAGCAGTTATGGTGAGTGTTATATCCTAGGCCAGTATCTTCACTGACAAGGTCAACCTTTACCTTAACTGAGCCTCTCTGTCTTTTTGCATCTATTGTATAATAACATAGGCTTTGATGTTAACTTATAAGTTTGGGTAACCTATAACTTTCCTTTTTTCTGACCCTTTGGGGCAAAACCAAATGTGCTGGGTGCCAGGACAGATACCACAAATTCCTCCATTATCATGTTAATTGTTTCTGTACCCACCTAAGTATGTGCCCGTCATTTTACTTTTTATCCAATCCCAGGGGTTTCCCTACTTTGCTTTCTCCCACCTCTCTAGTCTGTCACCAATGGATTTCATGTAACCCACTACATCCCTTTCCTTTGATTGCAATGTATAAATACAAATGTAACCCGCCATTTTCTGGAACATTATCTCAATTTATTGAGGTTCTGCTTCCCCGTTATGTCAACAGTTTGACTCAAATAAACTCACAAAAATTCTTTACAGGTTTCAATGTTTTTATTTTTTTATTTTTATTTTTATTTTTTTACATTAACAGTATTAAATCTCATGCAATGTTTCAGTCAACTTATATCACACAAGGAATAAGGAAAAACATCAACAAACACATACAAATACACACATCTCCTCTGTCAATATAACTAAGAAGAGCATTTTAAAATACTTTGTAGTGTTATTTATTTATTTATGTGGAGATATACTTATTTACTTGAAGTTTTAAAGTTAGCGTTGGCAGTAAAGGAAAGATATGACAGTAAAATTCCTATGGTTTTTGACTTTTTAATATTTGCTAAAATATCCTCTAATCGACCATTCTAGAACATAATGGGAAATAATTATCTTTAAAGGTTACTGGATTGTGACATTGGCTTCTCTCAAACTTAATAGGTTAAGTGTTGCTACTGTATATTATATTTTAATTTAGCTTAGATTAATAATCCTGCCAAAGTCTTCAAATTATAATTGCAGATAATTAGACATATTGAACATTGAGCTTCGGGTGGTCTATTATTAGGATTCTGTTGTGAAAGATTATATTTCTTAGAGTCAAATATGGCAGTTAATATTGTAGAGAAATTTTACTACTGACAGTTCTGGAACCCATACTCTATGTCTGTAACACTTTTTAAAGGGTAGTTCAAAAATTTAGTCCATATTTATAACAACTTCTGTCTCTGCCTCCATTCTGTTAGCTAAATAGCAAAAAATATGTAATGATAGGTTATTACCTAGTCCTGCAATCATGTGGATTACTTTACAACTGGGTTTTAACACTATAGAAATAAGTTCTTGTATGATAAAAAAAAAATAGATGAAAAAAGTAAATGAAACTATAAGTATGTCTCCAAGATATTAACATTGACTTTATTCCAAATTATAGGTACAATCTGGTACAGGCCATGTGTTGACATTAAATTTCTTAAGATTAGTGGGTGTTAATGTTAATGACCCTTCCAGGTACATGTTCTTTAGTGAGTTATTTGAAAAGATAAGAGCATACTGGTGGATTTATATTTCAAGTTATTATATAAAGCAAAAGAGGTGTTAATCGAAATAGTTCACACTTTTAGACAAGGCTGATTTGCCTTACAGATATCTCCTGTACCTCTCCATGTATAGAAGATAGTAATAATCCTGCACTTTTGGGCCTGATACTCAGAGATGTACACCTCCATGTCAGATTATTTCTTCTTAAAAAAAAAAAATCCTTAATCCATAAAACATGGATATTGAATAGTTAGGAAAATTGCCCAAAACATGGTATGTTCCATGTAAGTATTTGCTATTGCTCTTAGTATTTCAGAGTATGAGCTTAATAATTTTTTAATCAATTAAAAGCAATCTCTCTATATAAAAAGCTAATACTCTAAGTGTCCAACTATCTGACCAGTAGCTATGCTACGCATTGACCACTAGGGGGCAGATGCTCAACTCAGGAGCTGCCATGAGTTTACAGAGAAATACTCAAGTTCCCCCAAGTGGAACACAAATCTCACCACCAAACCGCAGCCAATGCTGCCAAGACCCCATGGCATAAGATGCAGCCCATACATAGCCCAGCCCAGCCTGGAAAGAGTGGCTGTGGGTGCAAGGTAATGACATTATGTAGCAACACCCGGCTTCCTCTCCCTAGGGACTAGCCTCTTTGGAGTTTCTTCAGCCCAGGAACACAATGTGCTTGATAGCCAGGTTCAAATATTTTACACTTTACTCAAAGGCCTGGGAAGCATTTTCCAGTGCCTTATCTCATTTGATCATCATGCAAGTCCTAGGTAGATGGGAGACTTGGTGGAATCCTATTTTCTTTTCATTAGCTGGAAAGTGGAAATTTAGAAAGTTTAGAAACTTGACCCAACTGAAAAGAAGTAAGAAATGGTGGACCTTAAAAATCACTTCAGTTTTCTCACTTCTGCAGTTAAATATTTAACCCTTTGTTCTTCCTGCATGATCTACAATAATAATCTGCTTCATGTTGATATTTACTGCAGTGTTGCTGACAATTACCTGAAAGAGAAATTAGGTGCTTTACTGGGCTGGAAAAAGTTTATCTGAATTAGAATGGGGGTCTAATTAAGCAAGTTTATATATATATAAAATGCTAAGTTGACTTGTGCACGCATGATACTTATAAATCTCTCACAGGTGCCAATTGCACATGTGTGTTTCAATCTGTCATTTTCGATCATAAAATTTGGTTGACACTGCTATTATAGAGAAAGATTGAATAGCGGTTTTAAAATATTTTGATTAGCCACCTCCTGCACACTCCTTACTGGGGATGTGCCCAAACCTGGGTCCCTTCAGTCCACAGGCTGATGCTCTATTTACTGAGCCAAACTGGTTGGGGCAGCTACTACATTTGTGGTACTTTCTTAAGGCAGCCTAAAAAGTTAACATACTGTACAGAGTGAGGTCATTATTTTATTTCACAAATAACTAATTCTTAAATCATTACATGGTATAACATTTTACTTACATTAGAAAATATAAAAATATAAATTAAACTGACTTATGCATTGTGATGTATTTGCATTTAGGAACACATATATTTATAGATGTATGTAATGATTTTCAAATGAACCTGCCATGTTGGAAACATAAATTGTGGACATTTAAAATTGAAGTAGTGCCGAAACTGGTTTGACTCAGTGGATAGAGTGTTGGCCTTGGACTGAAAGGTCCTGGGTTTGATTCTGGTCAAGGGCATGTACCTTGGTTGCGGTCACATCTCCAGTAGGGGATGTGCAAGAGGCAGTAGGGGGTGTGCAAGAGGCAGCTGATTGATGATTCTCTCTCATGGATGTTTCCAACTCTCTATCCCTCTCTTTTCCTCTCTGTAAAAAAGTCAATAAAATATATTTTAAAAATATTAAAAAATAAATAAAATTGAAGTAGTATTCTACCACACTTAAGAAAAAGACCATTTGCTTATGTTATCATAGGAAAAATGAACTGTTTGTTAAAGGTATCTATGATACATTCAGATGCACATGATTTCATTTTTATTAACATGAAAGATTAGGAAAAAACTAAAACTATTTCATTTGCAAAGAGTACTGTTTATTGTTACTTTCACTTACAACTATAGCCCTGAAGATTTTGACTGGCCATATGCATTACTCAAATCAAACAAGTGAAAGGTAAACATTTTCTAGTGAACCAAATATTCTGTTATAGGGAAACAGTCCAAGTGCCCAAGAGTAGATAAAAAAGCTGTGGTACATTTACACCATGGAATACTGTGCAGCTTTTAGGCAAAAGGGATCTCTTATCCTTTGAGAAAACATGGAGGGACATGGAGAATATTATGCTAAATGAAATAAGCCAGTCAGAAAAAGACAAGTATCACGATCTCACTCATATGTGGAATCTAATGAGCAAAATAAACTGGCAAACAAAATAAAACCGAGACATAGAAGCATGCAACAGATTGAGAATTCCCAGAAGGAAGAGGGTACAGGGGAGCCAGAAGAGATTAACTAAATAACTTATATGCCTTACATGCATATATGCATAACCCGTGGTCACAGACAATGGTGTGGTGAAGGCCTGGGGAGGGGGCAGGAGTAGGGAGGAAGAAGTCAATGGAAAGGGAGGTGGGGGGGGGGGGAAGGGGAGGACATCTATAATACTTTCAACAATAAAAATAAATTAGAGAAAAAAAAAGAGCCTGACCAGGAGGTCATGGTTCAATTCCTGATCAGGGCACATTCTTGGGCTCCATCCCAGTGGGGAGCATATAGGAGACAGCCAATCAATGATTCTTTCTTATCGTTGATTTTTCTATAGGTCTCTCCCTCTCCTTTCCTCTCTGAAATCAATAAAATATACATTTAGAAAAATATAAAGAAAGTGTGAGTGAGTGCTGAATCAAGTACCATTTCTCAAATAACACCATAATAAATATATAAAATTCTAATCAATAGTTTCTTCAAACCTATTGCAGTGGTTGTGGTTGTTTTTGTGGTACAGTAACAAATTTTGAAACCATAATGGGGAGAAAGATTTTTAAATCCATTTTAAAAGCTATTATCAAACATGTTCTCATTTGAACTTTGCACTTTTTGCTCTTTTGCCTCTGAAAAGTTCAGAGCTATTTGAGTTGGTTTTTATGGTACTAACCACTGGGGTGGAAATACTCCCTTAAATGAATTCTTTAGGCTATTAGTTTGGATGTGCCCCATTTATTTGCGCTCTGCTATTTTCATGTACATATATTGGAGACTATGTAAGTAGGTTCTATTACTTTCCATCACTCTCCTACCATTCAAACTGGGATTTTGTAACTAAGGAATTTCATTATAAGATCAAAGAAAACTGTTCCTAAAACATAGAGGCACAGAATAAATGTATAAAATGCTTTAGTTTTGAACTATTTAAAGTATTTAGGTAGCAAATTAAATAATGGGATTACAAGGATTTGTAGGTTCATGTTATGTTAAAAGACAATTATAAACACAGGAGTATGTTAGAAGTCACTGTAAAATAATCCAGTTAAGGTTTTTCCCACTAGCATTTTTATCTTGAAACTTGGTATGGACATTTTGTAAAAAGGTATGATCCTCAACTATTTTATGTCCTTGAATATACTCAGAAACATCTTTAAAAAAAAGTGTATTTTCATCCATAAATACATTTATATGATTACTAGAGACCCAGCGCATGATTGAAATTGTGCGAGGAGGTGCCCTGACCCCTGCTGTGTGAGGAGCACCGTGTGGGGGGCTGGGACCTGTGCTTGTAGTGCCAGCAGCCGCGTTGTGTCTGCTGGGGTGGGGGCAGGTCCTCCTATGTGTTGTGTCTCCACTCTGGCCCACCCCCAACTCCAGCTTCCCTATGGCCGCTGGGGCTGGGGGCGGCACGCAGTCCCCTCACATCCATCTGTGTGTGCTGCTCCTTCTGAGCAGTTGTGACACCCGGCTAATTAGCATTTTCCCTGTTTATAGATATAATTATGTCTATAAATAAATCAATTCCATTTCAATTAGTGTTTGACAAAAAGATCTGAGGCTTTATCCTATTTGCAAGCTAGCAAGTTAGTCTGCTCTAGTTTCACATATATTGGATGAAGGAATGAGACAATTGTGCCAGGGACAAAACATTTTATCACTCAGAACAACAGAAGTTACAGAATACCGGCATTTTCTTGTGTCTGTATTCCAAGCCCACTTTTTCAGGGTGATGAGAAAAAGGCCAAGGTGACACCTACAAAATCAATTGCATTAACAGAGAAGAAACCTGGCCCTGGCCAAGCAGCTCAGCTGGTTAGACCCTTGATCTCAGTCAGGGTACATACAAGAATCAGCCAATGATTGCATAAATGAGTGGAACAACAAATCAATGTTTTGTTCTCTTCCCCCATTCCCCCCACCACCACCTTAAAATCAATAAATATGGGGGGAGGGAGAGAAACAAAAAACAATAACCAGAAAAACTAAGCTTATGGAATCTACATTTTTATACTTGACAGTAAATATGCCTTCCATTTGCTCATGCAAAAGGCAAGCTCTCTCTCTCCCAAGGCTATTTGTTATACAGATATTCCTGAAAAGATAAAGCAGAAACTAATTTATCTGTGTCTCTTCTTAAAAGATATAAAATATGTGGAGCCTAAGAAGAATCATCTTCCAACAGTGTTTCACTTTGGTATTGTTTAGAAATACATAAATTTGCATAAAGGTCATAGACTTCCAAAAGAAATACTGATCCTTGCTTGCTGCCTATTAATCAAATAAAAGGTTTAGGCTGTAGTAAAGAACAAAAAGTATAAATCTGAGCAAAAAGAGTTATAATCTGCAAGATACAGATTCAGGGAGCAACCTAAACTGTGCTCCAGAGAGAATGAAGAAAGGCAGGGTTTATAGGCAAAACCACAAAGCACATTTCTTCATGCATATATACTATTGTAGGAAAGAATTGCTGGCTAGGCTAATAGGAATTGGTTAGTTCCAACATAAAAATGAGAGGAATGAATATTACAAGGAGGAGGTATAGTCCACATATGTTCAGAAAGCGGTTCCAGGATCTTAATGGCTCAGCCTTAAACTGAATTTAGCAACAGGTTTAGCAACTTCATAGCTCTGAGAACTGAGGCCCAAGATATAAGTAGGTACTACTCACTCAATAGCCTTCTGTTCTATTTTAAGTCACTCTTTTAGCACTGCTTATTCCGTTTTATTTTTTCCATTATCACTGCACGTTTAACATACAAAGGCATTCAAGACTCTCCTTCCCCCCCCCCCCCCCCCACCTATGGTGATGAAGAGAATAAGAAAAGCTTCGTCATCATGGCTTTCAGAAGGCCAAAATGAAACCATGGACAGGAAGGGTATTATTTTTGAGAGGATTTTAGATTGTTCTATGTCAAGTTTTTTCGTCTTTGTGATCTTAGTTCCCTCCCTATTTCTCACTTACAGTTTTACATCTTATATTTATAGACAGTAGATCTTAAAAGAAATTAGGGTCAAAATCTATTCTGTGAAACAATGTAGCTCAGTTTAACCTATATCGAAGGATGGATAAATCAAAATTAGGGAATCTCTTAGAAATAATATACTGTGCATTTGGTTGAAATATTCTTTTAAAAATATTACTGTTTGGTAGTTCATCCAGATTTAGATGGCTAACCAAAATTTTTTGGTTATGCTTTTCACCAGCTACATAAATCTTATAAATTTATCAGATCACTAAACTAATTTCCTAAATGTTGTCATATTAAGATACACTGAAATAATAGCATTTACTTGGTTCACTAGAAGATGAGGCATATTTGTACCCTGAAAAGATCTTGCTGGGGCCTCAGGTATTAAGAGGAATCAATGATTTGAGATATATGTGTACTCTACTCATGACAGTGGCATACCTGTAGGGAACCTCTGATTTGGAAATCAGTTATAATGGAACAAGTAACGTATGTGAGAACATAGGAGAGAAAAATAGCGAATATGCAGGGTTGTCCCCCCTAAATGTATACACTCATTAACAGCTGATAACTCAACTGATGTTTCTAACCTATTGGAATTAATAATTATTCAAAGTGTTTATACATTTTGGGGACACCCCGTATTAATATGTAATATTTAAAATATCAATTATATTAATTCTCTTATTCATTCACTGATACATAATTGGAGAGGAAGTACTACATGGCTATGCAAAAGGCACAACTTCCCTGTCTCTTTGGTCCCACAGCTATAAGGTAAAAATTATAAACTCAGCTACCAAATGGACCTTTGAGGATTAAGGGAGAAAATTCAATCTGTGTCACTTATTCTATTCAAATGAATAGCAATATTAAGGAAACATGTAACATAGGGATACTTGTTCTACCATCCCATCAAGAAAATTCCTAGTAGGGAGAACAACTGACTAATGCATCTACATAATAAAATAGTGTTGTTTTTGATATCACAAAGTCACATAGACATGTGTAATTTATCAATGCACCTGCAGCACAGGTATGAAAACAGAACTTTATGTTCCTTGTGGACGGTTGCCAGTGTTGCGGGAGACGAGATTAGATGAGCAGGTGTGCTTCTCCGGGGTTCTCCTGTCTCAGGGAGAGACGCTAACATCCTGCAGTTTCCTTCGCGTGGCCGTCGTCAAGAGCCTGCAGGCAAGCACTGCTTTCACAGAGGAGACGCGTCATCTCGTCTGGAAGTAGTCAACTGAGAATCTCCACGCCTGCTGAGCCAGATATAAGATTGTATTTCTGTCTTGCTCTGACACGGAATTTAACCTGAGCCCAGAATGTTTTCTTTTTGGGTCTCTAGGTAAGGCTAATAATTAATTTGACCAAGTTGCCAGAGCCCATCCAATATACCACACTTTAAGATGCTAAAAATTACCTAACCGTGCTAAATCCGAGGAGACTATATGGACATCTCTAATTAATATCCAAAGAAAAGTTGATCAGGGCCTATTTTTAAAGCCACAAAAACCTTTTCTATTTACACTCAAGTGATGAGATCCACACATTGTGTAATGTAAGCAGTTGTAAAATAAACCAAATACTGTTCATTTCAATTATCTTGTTGATTTCAAAGGCATTCTATTTCTACAAAACCATACATTTACAGGAAGGAAAGGAAAGCTAAAGATTATCTACCCTAGCTTATTCTCCCATGCTTTAACATTCCTCAAAGTTGCTATTCATTATCCGTTCAGCAACTCAGTAGTCAGTATTTCACCATCCTCACCCTGGAGGTGACCTTCTGAAGCGATCTAGACCAAGGTGACAGTTCTAATTATTATAAAGCTCTTATGACATTGCACCCACAACTGTTTTCTAATAAGTCTACTCTTCAGAGCCCCAGGTAAATACTAAATCCTGATTGTCACGGAAGTCTTTTAAATATCCTTAAAATTGTATTTGTCTGAAATCTTATCCTGCTTAAAGAGAATCTACTGTTAGAACATCCATAACAAGGCTTGCTTTCCTCTCTCTACCCTAACTGCTACTGCTTGGAAGAAATCCAGCTTAACAATGTTCTTGTTAAATCACGATTCTCAGAACTGTGTACAGCATTTCAATTGAAATCTAAGAACCATACTGAAGATAATCTCTCTCTCTCTCTCTCTCTCTCTCTCTCTCTCTCTCTCTCTCTCTCTCTCGTCTCTCCTTCTCTCTGACACACATAGACACACAGACACGCAATAAAGCTTGTTTTTCTGGGCAAAAGAAAGAAAAATATTTTCTATGTACCATATTTTCCGGCGTATAAGACGACCTCCCTAATTTTACAGTTAAAACATAGGTTTAGGCCTATATTTGCTGTGTAAGACTACCCCCCACTTCCGAGGCAACACCAGTTCTTTTTTTAATAGACTGCCTCCCTGACTCTGGCCAATCTGAGCAGGCTTTTTACTAGAACACAGTGTACATGTTCTGTACCTGAAGCTACACTGTGTTCTAGTAAAAAGCCTGCTCAGATTGGCCAGAATCAGAGAGGCGGTCTATTAACTGAGGGGGGCGTCTTATACGCCGGAAAATATGGTAGCTATAAGGTTTTAAAAAAGGTTTTTGTTGTTTTGGCAGTCAGATCATAATGGTGAGCCCTTAAGTTGTATGTAATATAGACTATTTTAAACCATATTATTTCCACCCAATAATTGCACGGTTTTTAAACTACGTATTTTACTAAATTTCAGGCTTTTAAGAACATTTTGTCAACTTGCCGTATTTAATTATTTATTCTCTCTGGGTTTGTGCCATCTTCCAATTTAGACAATAATACCCTAAATTCAATTTTTAGAAATAGGGAGGGTATGAAGAGAGTTTCAGTAAATCAATCCCTCTCTTTGCATTCCTAGTGTCTAACAACAGTGATTATGAAGTAATATTTATTGCATAATGGATCTTCTGTTAGGTCAGTCCATTCCTTACTAGACTTTCAATAAGAGTGCCCAACTACCTATGAACTTCCCTGACTGATTTATGAATTGCTCCCAAATTTTTCAACTATATGAAATGTGACCTCATCACTAATTATCGAACAATGACAAATGCATTTTATTTGGTTTTCTCTTTCTCCATCCTGTTTCTATCCATCCACTCCCCCATTGCCAGATAAAGTTTTCTAAAGCTCAGTTCTGATTAAAATATTTACTGAGAAACTCTATCTAGCTTAAAAGCCTCATTAGTGATTGTTCCTGAGACATTTTTAACTTATCTCTTATGGCTCCCTTCAAAACTGAAAAAAATCTGAACTTGAAGTGTTTAACCATTTTTCCACTGCTGCAACTGAATTCAACCTACTTAAACCATGGATTCCTTGACCAGCTTTTGTGGCTTCCCCTTAGTGTACATGAAAGCATAGCACACAATTACTGATTACTTTTAATGGAAGAGCTTAGAGGTAAACACTTCATAAATAAGAAAAGTTATGCTAGTAAAGGTTATGTAATATCTACCTAATACTTCCATATAGAAAGTGGTAAAGTTAGGATTTAAACCCAGATCTCATTCATTTTAATTATTGCATTTATATTTGCTCTACAGTTGATTCTAACTTCCATTTCACACGTATATCTCTAAGGCATTATCAGAAATTAAAAAAAGAGAAAATATGACAAGTTTAATAACTTAGAGGTTAACATAAGCAACTTTATTTTGGATCCAATGTCTTGGTTTTAACAATTACTAATCACAGAACATTAAAAGACAAGCAACAACAATAACAAAGAGTTATTCAACAAAATATTTTTAAAACACTCTAGCACTTTTGACTTATCAATCATTTATGCAGGAGTTTTGCATTAGATAAATTACTGAAAACACTAATATTCTAATCATTAAAAAAAATTCCTTCTTTATCCTGGCTCTATAATCCAATGCCCTTTAATGGACAATTAACTGTTAAATATTCTCTTATTGGAGATTTTCAGAATTATAGTATATCAACAAATATTTTGACTTCACAGAATCTTCACTATTTTTTGCCTTCTTCACCAAAATTTTGCCTATTTTGGAGTCCTTTGTGACCTAGCATTTCTTTTCTTTCATCTTCTGAAGTAATGTATTAGAGGACTCTCCCTTATCAGAATAACCATTGCATTAGTTAGTTTTATATATCTATTTGAATTAACTTTATTGATGTAACATTGGTTAATGTAATTTGAATAGTTACTAATTTTTAGTTTTTACATTATCTCACATCTTTAACTTTATATGTACTTTATGAATTAGAAAGTCTTATTTTATTATTTTTTGTTTTTTGTTTGTGTTTCTTTAAATCAGAAATTGTCTTAGTATTGTCTATATATTTGTGTTACTTATTCTTTTATTTTAATTCAGAAATATCTCCATTTGGGCACAGTTGCAGGAGCAGTGTATATTTTGGGGAACAGAAAATCAATTGTTAAGTTAATGTTCTTTATGATTTAAAGCTATCATTTTTTATGAGATAATAACTGATCATGGTGAATAATGCTGTTCATGTGCGGTGATTGGCTGGCTAGTTAGCCTTTGGAATGCCACTCACGTGTCAGCCAATTTGTTCAATGTCAGGGCTATGGTCATGTGTCTCTCTCTTAAGTAGTCTTGCATGTTCTAATAGAAGACTAACAAGAAAGGACAAGCTTTGATTTGAATGTAGTTCTCAAGCATCTGCCTGAGCCAACATTTACAAATGCCCCATATTAGAGAGTAAATGATCATATATCCCAGGGACTTAGGTATAAATATAGAGCCTGCATAGATCAAAGAACAGAAAACATTGAGTATCCAGACATATCAGCATTTACCACTTGGAGGCATGTCTATTTTTGGCATAATAATGCACAGATAATCCAGTGTCAGCATATCCTGGTGCTAATAACACTATTTGACTATAAATTCTTCCCAGGAACTTAGATAATACCCTGAAGAGATGATTTTATTTTTGCTGATAATGAATTCCCGTTAGTTTTGTGAACATCATTATCATTAATTCCTATCTGGTATATATGCATACACACAGATGTATACACATAAAGTATCTAGTCTTCATTGTCATTATTATATAAAATGAAATGTGAATGTTGCATTTATTCTCACCAACTATCTCACCAGATATTCTTGTTTGTCTTTCTAGATTTCCTTAAAATCAAAAGTGATCAATGTTGCTTATATCATACATAACTCAGGTTTGTAAGAGAGCCTCCAGACAGGTGCCTGAGACACAACTTTAGATTCTTGTTTCTAATAAATCAGAATGTCACATAATTGAATGCACACTTATTGAAGACAACTTCACTACTAAAATGTCTATTTTAAATCAGGCATATAAGCTACAGCAAGAAAGAACTTTTTAACTTATTTTATCTTCTGTCTTTAAAAAACTAATCTGTATAGATAGTCTGTAAAAATAATTATCAAATGTTTAATGTTCTGTATACCTAGAAAGTATGCTATTAGCAGTCAAAAACAAACAAACAAACAAACAACTCATCCACTGCTTTATTATTCTAACTTCTGGTAAAATAAAAATTAAGGAAAGACTGTTTTACCAATATATAAATCATTAAAAGAGGAATTTCAGCCCAGCCAGCATGAGTGGTTGAGCATTGACCTAAAAACCAGGAGGTCATGGTTTGATTCTTGATTAGGGCACATGACTGAGTTGTGGGCTGGATCCCCAGTAGTGAGTGTGCAGGAGGCAGACCATTTATTTATCTTTCTATCTATCCCTCACCCTTCCTCTCTCTAAAGTAAATTTTTAAAAATTTAAAAATAATAATAAAAGAGGGATTTCATTGTTCTTAATTACTGGTGAGGAGTTTATTCAGATTAAATCATTAATTAAATGCTTTCCTAGAGACTTTACATAGGTAAAACATACACAATCTTATAATATGCTTATGTATGTATACATCATCATTATTTCTGGAATAATGCAATGACATTAATTTTTTTCCCAACATTTCTTTATTCCATTGTACAACTACAGAAAACATTTTCATATAACTTTGTGTGTGTATACATATCTGTCTGTAAAAATTTACATAATAAAAATTATGAAATAGGAGAATCCAAGATGGTAGCATAGGTAATACTAACTGCAGCCTCACACAACAATTTTAATAAAATACAACTAAAATACAAAATGGACATTACCCAGAACTACAGGAAAGTTGATTGACTGGAAATTCTACAACGAGAAGGAAAGAGAAAACCAGAAGGAAAAGCAGAGAAGCTGTAAAAGCATAAGGTACAGAGACAGTTGCGTGCGGAGAAGATGAAGCCGGAGAGGAGGGGGAGGCTGAGTGCCTGGCTGGTGTTCCCTAGCGGGAAGGAGATAAAAACTCTGGACTGTGCTGAACCCCAGATCTGACAGCACTGAACCCCAGTTCTAGGCTAGACCCCAGGGACCCAGGCTCATATGGAGGGAATCTGGACTGTAAGGCAGAATCTTAAGGGAGCGGTGAAAGGAAGTCCCGGAGATGTGCACATTGCGTGCAGAGAAAGGACAGTTGACTGTGCCCTGGATTGCCCCAGCAGGAAGGAGACAAAAGCTCTGGGCTGTGCTGAGCCCCAGTTCCGACTGCACTGAACTTCGGTTCTAGGCCAGACCCTGGGGACCCAGGCTCACACAGAGGGAGGCTGGGCTGTAAAGCAGAAACTCAGGGGAGCGGTGAAAGGAAGTCCTGGAGATGTGCACATTGCGTGCAGAGAACGGACAGTTGACTGTGCCCTGGATTGCCCTAGCAGGAAGGAGACAAAGGCTCCAGACTGCTCTGAACCCCACTTTCAACCCCACTTCCAACTGAACTGAATCCCAGTTCTGGGCTCATTGGGGGAGAGCCTAGACTGTTTGGTAGAGAGCGAAACTCGAGGGCACCTTTCTCTCAGAGGTGCCTCCACCCTGAAACTCTGCCCCATCCAAGCCGAACACAGAGACTTTTAAGGCTACCAACTCAGAAAAGCTGGAAAATGCCAAGACAAGGAAACAGATCACAAACGAAAGAAATAAAGGACAAAAAGTGACTGGATATAGCACTCAAAACCACGCTTATAAGGTTTTTCAAGAATTTCCTAGAAAAGGCTGATAAAATAAACGAGACCTATGAGGATATGAAAAGGGATCAACTAGAAATAATAAGGGATCAACAAGAAATAATAAGGGATCAACAAGAAATAAAGAATACATTGTCTGAAATAAAAAATATTATACAGAGTCCTAAAAACAGAATGGAAGATCCCAAGAATCAAGTCAAAGATTTGGAACATAAAGAGCCAGAAAACACTCCTCTGCAGAAGCAAGAAGACAAGAGAATCTAGAAAGTTGAAGATAATGTAAGAAACCTCTGGGACAACTTCAAGAGAACCAACATCAGAATTACGGGGGTCCCAGCAAAAGAGAGAGAGCAAGATACCGAAAACATACTGAAAGAAATAGTGACAGAAAACTTCCCCCACCTGATGAAAGAATTAGACCTACAAGTCCAGGAAGCACACAGAACCCCAGACAAAAGGAATCCAAAGAGGACCACACCAAGACACATCATAATTAAAATTCCAAGAGCAAAAGACAAAGAGAGAATATTAAAAGCAGCAAGAGCAAAGCAGGTAGTTACCTATAAAGGAGCACCTATACAATTGTCAGCTAATTTCTCAACAGAAACCATGCAGGCCAGACGGGAATGGCAAGAAATGTTCAAGGTTATGAATAGCAAGAATCTATAGCCAAAAATAATCTACCCAGCAAAGCTTTCACTCAGAATTGAAGGCCAGATAAAGAGCTTCACTAATAAAAAAAAGCTAAAGGAGTTCATCACCACCAAACCAGAATTATATGAATTGCTGAAGGGGGTACTTTAGGAAGAGGAAAAAAATAAAGATAAAAATTATGAACAACAAATATGTAACTATCAACAAGTGAATCTAAAAGTCAAGGAAATTAAAAAAATAAAATAAAAAAATAAAAGTCAAGGGAATTAAAAAAAATCTGATGAACAATATTAACTGGTGAATATAATTGAATCAGAGGTATGGAAGGGGAGTGAACTGACGATGCTCAGGGAAAAGAGTGGGGGGTGTGGGAAGAGACTGAACATAAACTGTGCACCTCTGGATGAGGACAATGCGGGGTGGGGAAAGGGCAGACGGTGGGGTGGGAACCTGGTGGAGGGAAGTAACAGAGGGGGGGAAAATGAGGAATATTTGTAATAATGTGAACAATAAGGATTTATTTTAAAAATTTAATAAATACATATATTTAAAAAATTATGTATGTATTAATACATATGTAAAATAATTTGACTATCTCCTCTACAATTTATTTTTAAACGCATTTATGTTGCAATGTTGGTTGCTGAGTTGAATTCTGACTTAGTCTTCGATTTTTCAAGATCTTCTTTGTATTCTTTCTTAAGTAATTTTACTATCTTTTGCTATAACTTGATTTCTTCACATTGAAAACTTCTTCGGTTTCTTCCTCCTTGTCCTGGAAGCTCAGTGGGCTGGCCTGCAGCACCCCTTTGTTCTACAATTTATTTTTAAAATAATATATATGCTATGTATACATATTTTAAATATATATATAAATATATATATTGTATATAAATATATATTTATATAAAATATATGTCATATATATTTTATATTAAAGTATATATTTAAGTGATGAGTGTCCATAATATGTTTTCCAGCCCAGAATGTTTGTATTATACACCATCATAGAAAATTCACCTTTGAAAAAAAATTCCCCATCCCATTAAAATAGCAAGGGTCTATGAAAGCTGAGAGATTCTCACTTGGGATAAAAGACACCATCTTCTTAGAGATCAGAAAAAATCATTAACATGTCATTTATACTAGTATGTGGGCATTTATTTGTCTTAAATCAAGCTTAGAATCACATATACAATGACATCTATTTTAGTGCTTTAAATTTTATTGAGAATCAAAATAACTCTTCCAATTTCATTCAGACTGTTGGGAAGTTCGTTTCTTTGCCATTGTGGGATTGAAGTTACCCTTTTTGTGCTGTGTGCTGAGATCAGTCTCAGTTTCTAAAGGGCATCCCTCTCCATTGGCAGTTCACAGCATGGATGTTTGCTTTCTTTCAGGCCAGCTGGAGTTTGTCTATCTGATTTCCATTTTTTCCTCTAGCCAGGAACAACATGCTGACTTCAAAGGACTCATGTAATTTGATGAGGCCAACCCAGATAATCTTCCTATCTTGGGCCAACTGTGCCCTCTAACATAACCTAATCATGGAGTAGAATTCATCATCTTTACAGATTTGGGGATTATGTAGGACATTGACACCAGGAGGACAGAAATCTTGAGGGACATCTTCTCATGCTGCCAGACATGGGAAGTGGCAGAATTGTAATGTAGATGTGAGAAATGTTCTTGTAAAAGTTTTATCTCCAAAAATTTTGCAACATTTTTTAAGAAATTTAAAAGGATGTCTCTTAATTTTCAGACTATACAACTGAAAATTAAAAATGTGATTATTGATTGGAATAGAATATGCAAGGATCTTGCCACCTGTTCTCCAGTTTTATATTTGATTCTGTGTCACCTTTGTTGCACCAGAACCAGATATCTTATTGAAGTATTGACAATACTTGTTTTAATATTGAGTGCTCATTTATGCCTGAAACTAATGTATTACATGGACCATTCAGATTAAATCAATCGTTGCCAATTAAAGAGTTTCTCAACTCATCCTTTACTAAAAACAGCATTTGCAACTCTGCAAGACACACAAATTTTACTACCTATTACAGGTTAGCAAGTTCTCTCATGAGCCCATCATTGTCTTGTAATATTTGCTAAGTATACCAATAAACATCAATACATATTACTAACCTTATTTTTTTCAATATCTTCTTTTATAGTTAAAAGTTAATTGGGGCTTTGATTAACATAAGATAACATAAGCAGCAAAATAACAATATTTTGCTCTCATATAATTTATATAAACACATTTCTTATTTTCTATATTAGTTTCCACACCTATAAATTTAATGCTAAGTCATCTATATAAATTAAAAGCCAGTGACCGAAATGGCCATAACAACCATAACAACTGGTTGCCATGATGCCCACTGAGGCCAGTGAACCTTCCAGCGATCAGGTGATGTGGCCAACCTCAGAGCCCCTTTCCCCTGCCAGCCTGCTCCTGATCAGACTCTTTCACCCTGATCAAGAGCTGGGCCAACCTCCTGCAGCTTTGTCCCTGGCCACTGGCCCCCAAAAGGCACCCCCACCCCATTTGGTCCTCCAGCCAATCACCCGTGGCCCTTTCCCTCAGCTGGCCCAGCCCTGATTGGGCCCCAATCAGGGTAGGCTGGCTGGTCAACCTCCCTTCATTTCCTCCTCCCTACAGCCCCAGCCCCAAACCACCCTGATTGGGGCTGGGTTGGCTGTACCCAACCTGTGTATGAATTCATGAACTGGGCCACTAGTTAGTATATATCAGATTTTTGCTTTTGTCTCAATCACTATTTAAAGTGAATTCTACACTGATTTTGCAAGCTCATTGTTGGCGAGGGTCTTCTCCCCCAGCACTTTATGCTTCCATAAGGTTTGCTACCTTGTGTGAGAACATGAGATAAATCTCCAATAGTGACTACCGTATTTTTAGGACCATAAGACGCACTTTTTTCCCCCCAGAAGTGGGGGAAATAAGTCCCTGCGTCTTATGGTCCAAATATAGCCTACACATATACTTTAAAAAAAAAAGTTTTTTTACTTGCCCGGCTCTGTGTGGTCTCTGTGTGCTTGCCTGGCTCTAAAATGGTTCTAAATGCTGCTGTTTACTTTACAGGGTTGATTACATGTGTTTATGACTGTGATGGTGGGTTTTAATGCACATAAAATATTTTAGGACACTATTTGTTTCAGAATCTTTTTTTCTTCATTTCCCTTCTCTAAAAACTGGTGTGTCTTATGGTCCAGAGCGTCTTATGGTCCGAAAAATACAGTAAATGTCTCTTCCACAGCCCTCAAGAAAACAAACTGCAAAAAAAGAGGGGAAAATTAATGCAGAAAAGATTTTAGATAAAATCATAATCAAATATGAGCCATTGAGGCAGACACCAAGTCTCATGATCTTTTTCAAAAGAAGAATCATGAGGTTCTAGATTCTGGTAAATCTATAAATTTATTTAATTTTCCTATTGAACCCACTCTTCTTGATCAAGGAGACCCACTAATCTATAGAAGTACCTCCATAGTTATATCCTAAATTTTATTGATATATTGGTGGGAAAATTGGTAGGATTATGTCTTTATTTAAATATCTAATATATTCGGGTTCTAGATTCCTGATGTAGGACACTAATTTCAAAACTTTTTAACTTAGAGTTTTTGTACATGTTTCTCAAATCTCATTCATCAGAAACATATGAAATTTTGATTCAAAAGTGCAGATTATTTGGCATTTCCCCAATAACATTGATTTGATTTGTAGGGATGGACACTGCATGTTAAATACATTACCATGAATTGATTCATACACAAATTTTAGGATAACTGTTCCAGCCTTAATGAATCAGGGCTATGTAAGCTATGAGTAGAGCTGGTGGGAGTGTGTATATTGTTACAATCACTTAGAAATTGGTTTAATGTTATCTATGAAAGTTAAACATATGTATAACCTATGAAATCCATATTGCACTCCTAGACATATTCACAACAGAAGTATATACATGTATTTAGCAAAAGATGAACAACAAATTTTGCATTATTTATATTATTCAGACTGCAAATAATATGTGTTTCCATCATCAGAGGACTAATGAATTAGTTATGTTGTATTCTTTAATGGAATACTTCATAGCCATGACTTTCAATAATTAAAAAAAAAAAAAGGCAATACCTGACTAGTATGTCAAGGGCACTGACCTCTTTTCCCTTATATTGAAAAATCAAAAAGTGACAACAGCCAACACAACAGTCATCGCCCTGCCTCATAAACATGTAGGGCATATATTAGAGTTGCATATTATTGGTCACTTCACATAATAAGTTTGTATCTGATTAATTCCTGGTACCAAAAGTTCTTTTAAACAATTATAGGCACCTGATTTTTTTTCAAAGAATATTTTATTGAGTTTTTGATAGAGAAGAAGGAAGAGGAAGAGAGAGAATCATCGATATGAGAGCATGTAATTGATGGGCTGCCTCTTGCAGTCCCCCTACCAGGGATTGAACCTGCAACCAAGATATGTGCCCTTGACCAGAAATTAAACAGGTGACCCTTTGGAGCACAGAATTATTCCCAACCAACTGAGGCACATAGGCCAGAGCTAGACTCCAGATTTTTTTTTTATAGGTTCCAATTTTATTTGTCAACTATATTTCAATAAAGTTGAAAATAATGGAGGAATGAAAGTATAAATTTTGTAATAATTTAAAAAACAATATTCAAGTGCTTCTTTATATTCTTAATTTGAAATTTGGTTATATCAATTGAATACAATTGTATCAATTATATAAATTGTATTCTATACTTCTTCTATTGAATATTACACACTAGAGGCCCAGAGCATGAAATTTGTGCATGGAGGGGGGTTGTCCCTCAGCCCAGCCTGCACCCTCTTCAATCTGGATCCATCTCACAATCCAGGACTGCTGGCTCCTAACTGCTCACCCGCCTGCCTTCTTGATTGCCCCTAACTGCATCTGCCTGCCAGCCTGATCACCCCTTAACCACTCTGCTGCCAGCCTGATTGATGCCTAACTGCTCCCCTGCCAGCCTGTTTTCCCCTAACTGCTCTCCCCTGTAGGCCTGGGTCCTGCCCAACTGCCCTTCCCTGCACGTCCAGTCACCCCCAACTTCCCTCCTCTGCCAGCCTGGTCTCCCCAACTGCTCTCCCCTGCAGGCTTTATTGCCCCCAGCTGCCCTCCCTTGTAGGCTTGGTCCCTCTCAACTGCTCTCCCCTGTTGGCCATCTTGTGGTGGCCATCTTGTGTCCACAAGGGGGCAGTTATTTTTGACCACATGGGGGCAGCCATCTTGTGTGTTGGAGTGATGTTCAGTCTGCATATTTCTCTTTTATTAGATAGGATAGAGGTCTGGTGCATGGGTGGGGGCCAGCTGGTTTGCCCTGAAGGGTGTCCCGGATCAGGGTGGGGGTTCCCTTGGGGTGTGGAGCAGCCTAAGAGAGGGGCCTTAGGTGGTTTGCAGGCAGCCACACCCCTTGGCAACCCAAGCAGAGGCCCTGGTATCTGTAATTTATTTATCTTCTACAATTGAAACTTTGTAGCCTGGAGTGGAACCAAGCCTCCTGCTTACTCCATGACTGCAGCTATTTCTGTTGGAATTTGTTTACCTCCTATAATTGAAACTTTGTAGCATTAAGTGGAGGTCTAGACCTGCAAGGGCAAGCAGAGAGCTTGGCTTCCTCCATTGCCAGGGAAACCCACGCCTCCCTCCTGTTCTCTGTGGCCACAGCCATCTTGGTTGGGTTTATTTGCATACTCACTCTGATTGGCTGGTAAGCGTGACTGGTGGGCGTGGCTTGCAGGTGTAGTGGAGGTATGTTCAATTTGCATATGACTCTTTTATTAGATAGGATAATTCTCTCATGAAAGGCATAGATGCTTTAAAAATCCCTATTTTTATTTTTTTCTTTATTGATTAAGTTATTACTTATGTGTCCTTAACCCCCATTAGGCATCTGGTTTTTAAAAAGTTATTTTGCAGCAAAAAAGAGTAGGTAATTTATCTTATTAATTTTCTTGTAAATCAATAAAAATCATACCTATTTTTTATGTCAGATTTGCAAAAAATATCATATACGTTTTGGTGTATTGCTAAATTTTGTAATTAGTCTATGTGT